>NC_079461.1:12085151-12388181 GCF_026250575.1 Diorhabda carinulata
AAAATTGAAATCTTGACCTTGATAAAAAAGTATAAAACACGTGCCCAATTTGACATATGTGCCAAATATAATTAAGAGTGAAATAACAAACAATAAAAATAAAAACCGCCTGTGCTCGTGCTATTTGGGAATTATATGCGAACATATGCTCCTGAAAAATAAATTGACTTTCCTAATAAGCAAGAAACGTTAATTTCGCTATAACGCCGACGTTTTTTATAGGAGGTATATTTTAAGGTTGATTTTTTTTATGAAACAAAAGTAACAGATGTTCTTCCTAGACCGTCATCTTCAGTGTGGAAGCGTTGTTAACGAGAACGTGCCGGGATCGAACTAAACACATGCTATTTTTTTATTTTGTTTTTTATAGGACGATCCCCGAAATTTAAAATAGGTATTAGTTGAGAAAGATATAATCACAGGGATATACGTTCTTAAGAATATTTAAGTAATTTAGTTATTAGATATCAGGTTTTGTGAACAAACAAACATGCAATTTCTTAGATATTCAAAATTTTATCAAGCTGTACTCAACACTTTCATTCAAAACATATTACTACGAGGGTTGCTATTTATGTTTTGAGATAGACAAATAAAAACAAATATAGGGTTTTATTGTTTTTAAAAATATTCTTCATTAAGATCATACACATTCACATACGTTTGAACAAATTGTCGAAACATTTTTCCGTTCCGATTTAGTTACCTTCAAAAAATTTGATTTGAACGCATCAACCGCTTATTCAGGTGTAGAAAAACGTTGACCTCGCAATTTATTTTGGATCTGCGAAAATAAGAAGAAATCACTGGGTGCCAAACAAGGATGGTAGAAGGTACGACGGGTGATGTTTTTATTGTTCAAAAACGTTTTTATTTGAACTGTTGTGAAGAGCTCACATTGTCGTGGTCGAGAATGATTCTGCTATTGGTTACCCTCATTTTTCTTCTCTTTTAGCAAATAAAGGCTGGTGTACCAATCAGAATTGACCGTTCGACTTTACTCTAATGGAACGGTGGCGATATACTCAGTAATTTCAAAAAAACAAGCGACCATTTGCTTCAAAGTGTTTTGTGCGCGAGGATTGGACTCATCTTAAAAGACCCATACAGTCGATTGTTGTTTAGTTTCGGGTTCAAATCCATGATTCATGTTACGATCTTATAGACGTCTGTTGAAGCAACTCGATTGAATTTTTTAAGCATTTCTTTGCAACAAACACCAGAATGAGCATTTTTGAGTGATTATCAAATTATGCGGTATCCAAAGCGAACAAAACTTTTTGACAGCCAAACGTTCATGCAATGTTGAATGTAAACGATTGGAACTAATGCCTAGGTATGCATCAATCTTACGGTTTGTCACATGACGATCTTGCAATATCAGTTTACGCACAGCATCGATGTTTCCTGGCACAATACCCGATTTTGGACGACCTTCACGAAATTCATCTTGTAGTGAGATGCGACCACAATTGAATTTGGAACACTAGCGAAAAGCGGTGGCTCGAGATTGTGCTTCATCACCAAAAGTAGAAGCGAGTTGATGGCAATGTCAGATTTGACATATTCACATCTCAACACTAATTTGGCAATTTTTTTCCAAATATTCTTTAGAGTTGAAGAAAGGTTTTTATAAGCACAAAATTACACTTTTCTTTTCCGGAAACAAAGTGCTCCTAGTATTTGGAGTGAATAATAATAAAATCCAAAACATTTATATTTTCTCTTACTTTCGATGTAAATATAATATTTATCTATTGTCGCTGCACTGAATGCTCTGTGTACTCCTCCAGTTCAGTACATTTAAATTGTTCGTGTGTAAAATGCACCTTTTTACGGATATACATTTAAAGACCTTTATAATTATGTAGGTACCTCTGTATGAATAACTATATTTCATTATTTGTAATTCTAGAAATGAACTGTATGCATAGAAATAACCATCAGTCACATATTATCGAATTTACCCAACAAACATCAAGAATTGATGACTGAGGAAACAAAATGTGGTCCATTCTATTGTCAAAATTTTACGGGGTTCGAACCGACATAATAGTGTTATTTGTGCCAAGGGGTTCCCGAATTTTGGCATGCATTTGCATTCATATAATGCTTTTATACCTGTCATTCAAATACTGAAAAGTGTCGACCAGATTATGTCCCAAATTCTAATCCATTTTGACGACAAACGTTTGTGCATCGACCGGCATAAACTACCCTTTAATTAACCTCATCCCACAAACCATATTGTAAATAATCCAATCTATTTTAATACAGTTTATTCATGCTATTTGGAGAAACCACTAGATCGAAAAGATTGACAAATACTTATGTCAAGAACGGTAATTTGTGAGCTTGTACATAATAGACACTTTAAAATAGTTGTTGCTACTCATAGAATCACTTATATATCAAGGGTGGTATTACAAACTATTTGTGGTCGGTACTCTTCATAAAACAAAGATATCTTGAAAGTTCATCATCTTTAGAAAAAAATTAAATGATAAATTTTCCTCTCCCATAATGAAATGAGAAGAAACGAATAAGTTTATTGAGAATTTAGGTAAAATAATTTGCAGACGTACTTTCGTCTAAGCGTAATAAAAACTCATATTTCTTAAGATCAATTGAAAGCCCAGTTGTTCGAATATGACTAGCCTGAAACGACATGGTATGATGTGCTTAAGGAAGAAGAAGAAGTACTAGGAAATAGTAAAATCACAGAGTTGTGAACAGTATACACGAAAAGTATAAAGCATTTTTAAAAATCACATGTCATCAAGTAAAATTGTTTTTTATTCTTTATTTTTAATGCTCTGAATCAAATTAATTTAATTAATAGTTTTAACTAATTACGTTCCGTTTGTTCCAGATGCGTGCTCATCTCGCACAACACCAAAACCTAGGCCTCCGGCTCCAACACCTCGGCCCAACATCACATTCCCTACGTACGCTTGTCCGCCGGAATATGCGACGTGGTACTGCCTCAACGGGGCGACGTGTTTTACAGTCAGAATCGAGAACTCCCTTCTCTATAATTGCGAGTAAGTACATGTATTATAATAGAGTAATAATTATTTATTGTATAAGTGTGTTAGACAGCATTTTATTCATGCAATAATGTTTAATTTTATCAAGTGGATAAAATGTACCTAAAACACGCAAGCAAAAACTATTAAGTAGTTTATTGAGAATCAAAATCTTGAAAGTTTTTCATCAATAAATGATGTAATCCTTTTGGTTTTGTTCCTTAAACGACATGGTAAGTAGAAGAACTCAGCTGTTATTAGAAAGTTGTATAGAGTATTATACGAGTACATCTAAAAATCTTTGTATGACAAGAAAATCCCATTGTTATCCTTTATCCCATTAATTGTTCATTACTATACGAGGATGGTCCCAGAAGTACCTTTTATCAACGTAATCTCCTTTTACCTCCATACACTTTTTTCCAGTAGTATTCAATAAATTCGATACTATTTTTATAATAAGAATCGTCACGCTCCTCAAATAGCCTGCCGACATTACCTCTGCTTTGTTGGGAAATCTTTAATCACCTAGCCATTTTTGCAAGCCTGGGAACAAAAAATAATCCGCAGAATCCTTGAAAATAATCCGATAGGGTACATGAGATAGCAATTAAAATTTTAATTCATTATTTTGGCCATTTCAATAACGGATGTGTAAGCTGGTGCATTGTTTTGATGAAACAACACTTATGCTTATATCTTTTCAGTGCATTGTTTTGATAGATCCACGTTTCATCCTTGGTTATGAAACGGTGCTAAAATTGGGCTTTATGTTTGTGAAAACATTGCCAAACACTCGACGAAAACATCTTCACGACGCTGTTTTTGTTCCATTGTGGACAAACGCGGTACCCATCTTGCTCACAGCTTTCTCATGTCCAAACTTTCATTTAATATGCGATTTATCGCGCTTTTTAAAATACCTTCTACATCTGATACCTCGCGCTCTTTAAATCGACGATCATCCAGTACCAATTTGTGGATTTTCTTCAACATTTCTTGAGTTGTGACCCCATTAGCTCGACCATTGCGAGCTGGTCTTCGCAGGTCGTACGGTCTCGTTTAAACTTTGCTACCCAATATTTTACTGTTGATAACGATAATGATTACAATTTCACTGAAAACGTTCCCTATTAATGGCTGCCAAACAAATACTAAACAACTTGGCGTCTTTAAACTGGAAAAATATGCTGTATAGATAGTGTTCTTTCTAATAAAGTATTTTTCAAGCAACTAGTGTCATCTTTAGGTCAGGCCAAGTATTTCTTGGACCATCCTCGTAGGTGATATCCATTTATTCTAGGAATTCATCAAAAACTTTTAAAGCCCATAACAACTAAAATTTTGTTATTAATAAAACGAAGTAAAATATAATAAAAGTAACGTGATATATAATATTAACGTCATTATAAATATATAAAATTAGATTGATTCAAGATTGTATTTCTCATTATTCCAATCGAGAAATCAAGTAACTACATTTTTTCACTGGTGAATAAACTGATACTGTCGGATAAACTGTACTTTATGAGATAGTTGTATATATATCTAGTTTATAAATGTTTTATTTGACAATTAAAAACCCAAATGTACTCTTTCTAATATATATTCCCAGGTTTCGAATACTTAAGTATTCATTATTGGGGAATTAATTAATTATGGGGTCTTGAAATTTTTTTTCAACAGAATTATGAATTTCCTAAGGTCCAAAAATTCAATTCAATTCAATATACATTCACCATAGTTTTCATGTTTTGAAGAATACAGATTTCAACTGAAATTTAAAATTGAGAGAGTTTAACTTGAAACACATCTAAGGTTATGGAAAATGAGCTGCATCAAATGCTCTCTTTAATGAATACAAGGATTTCAAGGATAAAATAAACCTATAAACCTAAATCTAAAAAGTTTTTCACCATAACGTACGATAAGGTATATATTTTCAGTTAAATGGTGCATGTATTCATAATTCAAGAAAATTTCGTCGTTGTTTGGACCAAAAATTTCATATTAGCTCGATAGAAAAAAAGAGGCTGTTTCGGTTGTAGTCTCCGAGTCTACAACTTTACATCGCGTTTAAAATATGGTAAAAAGAAAAGTTCACAAATAAGGCCCTTGAATAGAGAATAACTTAAGTTAAAAACTTAAGGTAAGAAACACCGTTAATAAAACAAGGATGAGGAATAAGGACAAATTTCGTGTCAGAATAAGACAAGTATGTCAAGAAATCAGCATAATAGAAATAAACGAAATATGCAATCAATGAGAAGAAGTTGAGGAAGATCTCTTTTAATTATATGTACTATAATTTCTTTGTATATATGTATATTTTTTTCTGAATGGAGTCCTCTCGTTTCTTTGCTTTAGTGAAAATACATTACTTTACATAAAATTGTAAAGCAATTATCACTTTTCAAGTTACTAATAAATATTTTCGATATATCTATTGCGAAGTGAAATAACTATAATTGGCCCTATTTATCTACTAGTAGTTTCAAAACTCAGTTGACTACATTGAAACATTATGTTTATTACCCTATGACAGTGTAAAAATGCGACACATTGTATATTTAAGTGAATCTGATAACCGTCCATGTTTGGAAAGGTATAAAATTGAGAAGCCTGAGAATCTTTTATTTTATTTTTCAGATGTCCAGAGAGTTATATGGGACCTAGGTGTGAATATAAAGATTTAGATGGATCCTATCTGCGTAAGTATTTAATATAATGAAGTGCTTGTCAAATTGACAGACGCAAAATATGAAGTTCTAAAATTGATAATATTTCTGGTTTAATGGTACGAAGTAGGCAATTGAGTTTAAAATATTTGTCGTTATTAACCAAGGTATTGATTTTGAATTTTTACCAATATTTCCAAATAATTTTATATGAAAATAAGATCGTTGGTAAATTATCAGTTTTAGTTAATTTCTTTAACAGCACTATATACTGATTGCTTGCTTGCTTGGTGGAATTTTATACCGATATACACAAAATCAATGCGAGTCACCAAATCAACTAAGTGCAGAAAATTATTGTTAGAAACATTATGTAATCTTGAGCATTGATTTTTGATTATATTTGGTTTCAGTATAGCACACGCATGTTTAAACGAAATAACAAATTTAACATTTTTCTGGGTAATACTGGGAATATTTTACTAGTAAATAATCATAAATATTTAAACGATGACTTCTCTTTTTCAGAGAAAAGAAAGTCATGCATTTTATTTGGCAAACTGAGATGTACCCTGACATATGTAGACCCTTCTGCTCGTACCAACATCTGAAATTTATTTTATAGGTACGTCCTGTTTGCCTACAAAGTTACTATTTTCAATATTGTTTGTAACAATATGAAATGTATTAAATATATTAATATTTTCATTAAATACAAATTGCGAGTTAAAATTATAACATATACATTTGTTTATTTACTTCAGAGTTTCATTCCTTCAGAAATTATTTCACTGCTCAATCACATGTGTTGTTTTGACCATTTGATTTTCCTCTCATGAAAATAAGTACAAGTCTGGTGTAATTCTTCATAAACTTTCATTATTTTGCACTGCATTATAATATTAATTTTGGTTATATTTGATTCCAACTAAACACAATTTTGCTATTAACTAGGTACTTGTTTTATTGTTTGCCTTTTGGAACTCGGTTTCTGAACTTTTTTGTTGTTGTAATGTACGTCGTTGTTTTATTTCCTCTAAACTTCTATCATTAAATTAATTTCTTCTTTTTCCTGTTTTGAATATCTAGTCTTAATGTCTTAGTGTTTGGCTTTGTTTTTCTTCGGTTCCATCTAAAAATGCGATTTGAAAAGTTGGGGCACATAATTTACATTTGTAAATAATAAATATTCTTCTTTTTTTAAACACTTTTTTATCAATATATTCGGATTATGTTTTCAACGTTTTATTAGGACATTCTTCAGTGCCTTTCCATGTTACATCTCTAAGCGTAACTTCTTTTTTGTAAAAAAGATGCTCTTGTTCATGAATTTCGAATGACATAAGCTTCTAAAATACTCACCATCTTGTTTAACTATAAATTTGCTGAAATACAGACAGATACACATGCGTTAACATTTTTTATCAAAATATTATATTTTTCTGACACTGTGTAGTATTATGTGTTATTCCATCTGTTACTAATAACCAATTTAATTACCTATTATTTGTATGTTTATTATATATTTGTTTAAACTTCTTTGAACTCTCTACTCAAAAAATGATCTTTTAATTGTTAATCGATTACTATAAATTACTACCATTTTTATTACCACTGCTTTTGTATTTTCTCGAAATTAGTTTACTATAAAAATCTAATTGACTTTTACGTTTCTATATTTAGTGACAATAAAAAATAGTTTAGTATTTGTCGATCAAGGTCTTGTTATATTTCCGTCGACTATTACCTGAATAATATCGTTTACATTATTGATTATAACTTACTTATTCCAGAATACCTAGAAAAATGTAGAAAAGTTTATAAGAAAAATTGATAAGTAACTGTTATTTCGATTCTATAAAATATATTTGCAACATTAAAATGGGGGCATAAGTATGATAAGCCACCCCAAAACGATCATCATGACACTCTATACATAGACTATTGATGCTACAAGAAATCGATTTATCATATCTTTTTTATGCGGAAACATTTACATGCGGAGATAACTGAAATTGCCATTATCTCAAGAAGGCTAACAAATATCGAACCATGGATAACTTTGTTCGATAGATCTCATCAAGATCTATCTGTGTGTGAAAAGTCATGATGATAGACGCATGCGCGAAGAGTTTCTGTGGAAAAAGTATGCAAATGCATTATTTTCACGAAAAATCAATAGATAAAATAAAAATTCAGTGATTTTTGTGAGGTGAGGTTAGGTTAGGTTATGCTTTTTGATAAAAATAATTTATTTGTGTACTGTTTTAACATTTACATTCGGAGATACCTGGAATTGCCATTATCTCAGGAAGGCTATCAGGTATCGAACCATGGATAACTTTGTTCAGTAGATCTCAGCAAGATCTATCTGTGTGTGAAAAGTCATTATGATTGACGCATGCTCAGAAGAGTTTCTGTGGAATAAGTATGCAAATGCATTATTTTCACGAAAAATCAATAGATAAAATGAAAATTCAGTGATTTTTGTGAGGTAAGGTTTAGTTAGGTTATGCTTTTGAATACTTTTTTCACAGAAACTCCTCTGCGCATGCGTCAATCATCATGACTTTACACACAGAGATAGATCTTGATGAGATCTAACGAATAAAGTTATCCATGGTTCGATATCTGTTAGCCTTATTGAGATAATGGCCACTTCCGGTATATACGATTATTGAACTCTCTCCATAACTATTATAAATTTTCTGTTCCTTCTTACATGTTGCACGATGGTAATTTTATCGAATATCGAACGTTTCTCAAATAGTTACCAATGCAGTTTGTTCTTTAATCATAGGATAACTGATTACTTTGTGTTGTGTTTTAAATTTGAAGCTGTGAAAATAAGAGAAACTAAACAAAAAGTAGAAAATGTAGCCCTGTACTTTTATGTTTCATTTATTGAAATGACTTTGTTAACAAATTTTTGATTTCTTAAAATTTTTATATAAAACACTTTATTCTAACCTTAAGAGTCATACCTTATAAAATTAACGAAAGGATCATTTTTAGTGAAAAATATGACGAATAGATGTAAATAACAAATGTTCAGAACAAAATAATTTTAAACCTCGTTATTTCCAATGAAGTAGGAATTTACATGATAATTTTGCATGACTTTTATAACTGTTATAATGATATTTTCTGAAGGATTTTTAACTATACATATATAATTATTCGATCATTGTGCGGTTATACTGAACTCACTGTCCACTATTACTACACCAACACTTACAATTACACTGTCTGACGCGCGTTTTGATTACCAAGTTATCGTCTTCAGAGAGTGACGGTAATTTAAGTATACTATACAGTATATATGTGACAGTTGGTGTAGTAATAATTAAATATAGTGTACAGTATGAGTGTCACCTACTGTAACAAGATTAATTAGTGGTGTAAATAACATGAAACTCCATTTTTTCATTTATTCGTAAACCAGATTACAGCGATGTGTATGGTTGTTTGATTGGAGGTTATGACGTTTACTGTTTTCTCCATGTGTTTCTATTTTTTGTTACATTTTTTATTCCTTCTCATTTGACTCAGTTGCTTCTTTCACACTTCAAATATTTCAAATCCGTTTTTTTTGTTAGTATTCATCTATAATGTTTACTTGCTGTAACGATCTTTTTGGTATTTTGGTTTCACATTTTGATTATTTGTATAATTACTATTGTCTTCAGACCTATATCAGGGTTTTCAAGTACTTTTAATCTTTTTTACAGATTTGGTCAAAGGCTTTCTCCACAACTACAAAACATAAATGAATTTTCTTATCTTTATTTATTAATTTCTCACTTGATTGTTTAATTGTAAATATTAAGTCGTTTATGCTTTATTTATCCCCTTTTCATCTATATATTTCATCATATCTATATATTTCATCATTTCGGCAGTTACATTGTGCTTTTCCTAGTTTTAATGTTATAATTATCTCTTCTTTCCTTGTCTCAAAATCTTTAGTATCGCCTATTTGTTTCGTCTCTTCTTCAATGTCCACAAACATAAGCTCCTTGAAATAATACGCTCCATCTCTGCATTACTTTATCTTCCCTCGTGATTATATATCCTTCCTTGTCTTTTATATCCATCATTTTATTATATTCCTCTTTCTTAATTGTTCAAGTGCTCCAGGGAATATTTTTTTATTTTCCGTATATCTAGATTTAATTTATATATATTATCTATTTTAATTTATCCACGATTTTTCTTTGGCTCCATTTAATATAATTGCAACTTCGTTTCTTATTGTTATTTAGGTTTCATAATCTTCTTTATTTTTTGTATTTAGGTATTTTATTCATTTTTCTTTTTTTATTTTTAGTTAACTTATCCATCCGCCACTTTGTCCTCTTTATGTTTTTGTTAGATATTTTTGATACTTCACATGTCTCTTTGGAAGCTTTGAGGATAATATTCTTAAAACTTCTTCATTTTTTTTCTACGTCCTGTACTTTCTCTTTGTTCAGTACTTGGTATTTAGTTTGGTATTGCTTTTCCTTTAGTTTATAGTATTTTATTTTTTCTGTTACTGCATGTGTTTTTATTAGTTCTCATATTCTTAATAATGTTCAGTAGTTAATGATCACTAACATTTTCCGCCCATTTTCCTCTATAATTCTGCCCCCCTTTTTAATTTTTCGTTTCTGCACATTCTTTACCCATGGCTCTTCATAATACTTTATTTTATTTGTCACCTCTACCATTTAGGTCTTCCATGATTAGTACATTTACTTCTCCATCATCTATTTCCTACTGCACTTTACTTACAGATGAATAATTTCCTTGCATCCTCATTTATCACATATGCAACATAATTCCCCCTCTAATATTTCATTTCTCATTATTCTTCCATTTATATATTTTTTGCTCGTCAAGTTATTTAATCTCGTGCATTTACCATTGCTACTCCACCACCACCACCACCACCAGCTGCCCTGAAAATTGTTGTATAAAAATCTGACATTTAATTTCTAAAGAAATATTAAAAATAATACTAAAAGCTGATTAAATAGTGTGTGCAAATTTTAAATATCAAAAAACAATGAACATCACACCGCATTCACAAAAAAATTCTTTGTAGTAACCAGTATAATGAATATTTTTTTGAACATACGAAGATCACCATAAGTGTAATTTTTTACAAGCAATCAATTCTAAAAATGTTAGATCTTCTGTTCTGTCCTTTTTAAAACTTTTCAATTCAAGTCACTGTGATAGTTAGAACTATACTAGATGGAACCATAATCATTTTTAGTTAATATTGTTTTAAAATATAAAAAATTAATTACTGATGTATACTTTCTTTGTTACAGCAACTCAACAAATGCTAGAAACGGCAAGTATAGCGGGGGGAGCAACGATAGCTGTGTTTTCAGTAGTGATATTGTGTATTGTAGTGTATTTGCACTACAAACGTCGCGCCAAAGCGAGTAGGACTGGTACGGACTGTGTAGATAGTAGAACGACAGCTGTAAATACACCAACATTTGGTGCTCGATGGCGAACGAACCCACCTTCACCTTCAACAGATCTTCCCATTCGAGTGCAGGATAGGGGAGATATGAAGGATCAAGATAGTAAAATCGAACTGCAACAAGTAACGACGCTACTACCTACTTCGAACGAACCATAATGTGTTAGTGCATAGCTAGCAATAAAGGATAGCCATTTCGAAGGATGTTTATTTTTTATTAATCATAAGATTATTTCCATTGGCCTTAGAAACTTAATTTTGGACATGTTTTAATTTTGTTTGATTTAAAGTATTACAGCGAACAAATGATATCTTGACTTTTTCTTATTGTATTTGGTTTCTAAGAACTTTGGCGATGAATTTTACGTTTGATAAAATTTCAAATATATAATTTTGTATATTTGGATCTCTGTCCTTTATTTTTTATCTGGCTGTCCCATTAAAAATTGAATGTCTTGGAACTTCAGATGCTCGGTAAATTTGAAAATGAAATTGTGATTTTGATTATTGTTATTCTAACCATTACAGGTTTGTTTTTCTGTCATTCGTTTTCAGAAAAAATAACAATTTTACAGTTTTTGAATTCGAAGTTGAAAGTCATTCAAATTTTATTATGATGTCCTGTGCAGCTATTTAAAATTATTAGTGATATCGGCTTTTATAGTGCATACCTACTGTAATTAGTGGATTAACAGTGAATAAACCAAATTTATACCTTGTATGAAACTTTTTTGTTAAAAAAAGAAGTGAATAGCACTTTGTTATATGCAGCTTCGCTAAGTAATTTATTTTATTTTTATATACACAGTGCAGCTTTATGTTCTGCAAATTATGAATGTCAATACTTTGGCACCAAAATTATATGAATAGAATAATGTTAAATAATGTAACATTAAACAATTTTATTTTTCGGTTTTTAGTAAGACTGCAATCTGGTAAGCAATTTTATTGCAATTAATGTAACAAGTTCCAATCATATTGTGTCCGAACCTTTAAATTAATTATTTTTCTGGGGTATGGAAGATGATACAGTTTTGTAAAATTGAGGGATAAATTGATTTTAATATACATAATTCATAATTCGTATTATTTTTATATGAATCTGCATTTTCACAAATTAAGAACTGTAGCATGCAAGGCATTTTTGTAATTTAAAATATTAATTATCCACCACTTACTGAAGCATTGTGGTTTACAGAGATAAAAATTCAAAGTTTCAACAGATGAAATGTAAAACAAACTTGCAATTTGTAATAGTATCTTATTAGTGTCTTCCTTTGAAAATAAAAATATCAATATTCCCTACTTCACTTTACGAAGTGGAAAACATGTCAAACAATTGCTTCCACAACACTACTCCATATATAATATAGAACAAATTCACATCAATCCAATAATAAATTTTAAACCAGACAAAAAGAAGAAACAAATCAACATTATATTCACATATGGATCTTGATATAATAGGAGAAATTGAAGATAAGCAAAGATGAAAAATATTGGTTTTCCATGGTTAAAAATCCTGGAAAAACTTAAAACCAAAAATGTGGTTGAATAACGCATCTTGTGTTATTTTAAACATTTTTATATTGTGAAAGGTTCAGTTATTATATTCAGCTTTCTTTTACGTACAAAGTGAAACAAATGATAATATATTCCTAACTACCGACCTACGCTCACATTGTTCAACACAAAACTCCCTGCCAAATGCAAACTACAGATATTAGATGAGATTTCATATCCATCTTAACCAAAACCACCTTTATAAGTTCCTTTTAAAGTAGCAAGCATCCTTTGAACATACCTCGAAAAACGACTATCTACAAATTTCAAGTTTGCCTCATGGTATAAGCCTGTAGTAGTAAATTATTTACCATACACTGTTTTTTATTGCTACCCCAAGCCTCCAATGTGTAAGGAACAGCAAGTGAATTTGATAAATTTTTGTCAGTATCATTTTTTATACATTTATATATATATATAGTATCTATCAAACGGAAACAATTTACCATCACTGTTTTATATAATTTGCAGTCTTTTGAGGTATGTATGCTTATTAAACTAACAACAGTATCATCTTCTTTGTCTTGTAAAGTAAAATTAGGTTAGATGGATATTATATCACATCTATTATCTGTAGTTTGAGTGTGACAGGAAAGTTTTTAAACAGCCTGTATATAGATTTCGTGAGTAGGTTTCATATGTCTAATATGCTGGATATAGAATATTGTATATAACTACATAACTGGTTATTAAAATTGTTTCCATTTTAATATTTTCTAATAGATTGCAGTCTTACTATTTAGTGGTACCTGTTTTTAGAAAATTTTCGATCAGGTACAAATATTTTGAGTGGTACAAAATTTTCCAATAGCAATCAATCACTCCTTGCTAGCTATGACAATATTAGTCTCGTAGTAAGCAAAAACTGTATTCAAAACAGTGTAATTTGTACAGCAAGTCTGATATATATAAGTCTGAACTAAGTTATGTAAGTTATTCAACATTGTAAATATATACCTCTTAGGAGGTATTTTAATAAAAGCAATTGTATAAATTCAGTTATGTATGTCTTGTACTGTGCGGATTGAATGATTTTAAATTATCATTTTTTTTACTTGTGTTAAAAAATAATAGAAGTGACTAGTTTTCGTAAACCTTAGACTAACAGTACTAAAAACCTAAAACAGAGAAAGGCATAACATAAAGTATAAGGTCATGAATCTATTACAAAAGTTTTATTGTTTTAGTTTCTCATTTATGGAATCATTATCAGCAAATAAAGGGTATAATACAATTAATTTAATTGCAACCTACAAAAATAAATTATGGTACATTTGAAATTGGATTTTTTATTTAAATTCATTGGATTTCAATGATGTGTAATATTTGTCATTTTGTTTTTCTGATAAGGAAACTAAAATATTGAAACTAATGAATTTTCTTTTCTTTTTATGAAATTGATACATTTCTTCTTTCCACTAATAAAAATTTATTTAAAATTTATAATATTTTTACGCAGCTATCAAATTATGATTAATGTCAAAAATTCAGTTTAAAATAAAGTTGTGTCTGAATAAATAAATTTTAAACTATCTTAATAAACTAATTGAATAATAAAATTTTCGAATGGTAATTACGAATTTCAATTTCTAATTACATTTCATTTGAATTTCCATAAGACATTTTTTACATTAATCAGTTGATAATAATCGATTAAAAATCGAATTTGTAATAGATTGGTTTTAAAAATATTCAATTCTAAATCATTCATGGAACAAAATTGATTTTGTTGGAATATTGTAAAATCTCCGAATAAAGGAAATTGGATTGTTTAATCGATTTATATAATTCTTTACTAGTTTTATATGAAAATCTATTGTCTAGATAATAATAAAATAAATCAAAATCTCTATTTATTTTCAAAATAAATTGTTATTTCTATTATTGTTTTATTTTTAATTGGTTAATATTGCACTTCTTGAATAAACAACTAGTTTGAAATAATAAATTTAAACAGACAACAACACAAGAGCATTTTATCTAGCAGCAATTCTTACAATCTTTCAGTTCTTAAATTCAATTTTTCTCTATTCTATGGTTACATGACATTTTTTTCTTTAATACAATTTTTACGCACTAATATTAATCAATAAAGAACAGAATTTGGATATTTCTTAAACTCAATTTGAAATATTTCTGATCTAAATATTCTCTTTTAGACAGTTTCCTATTCCCTTTTTTATTCAGATCTCTCCATTCTTACCGTTTTAAGTTTTATAATCGAAGTTGAGTTAAAGTTAAATTAATGCTTTTCTTTCCTCTTTTTATCAGACAATGAAATTCTCTATACGTACCTCAAAATTCATCTGTTCATATCATTTTTCATTGTCATAGTTTCTTATTTTATTAATTGTATTTAAAGCGTCCATTTGCCAATATTTTTATTTCGGCTTTGATCAAGCTCCACAATTTGCTGCTTAGATAGTTGCAGATTTTTTATATACTAAATGAATAAGAAATATTTGGAAGGTATTGCTGAAATATAAGGGAGAAGAGGAAACCCCCTTTTCGCCTGGCGACATGAAAATAGTTTCTGATAAAACAATTTCAATTACTTAATGAATTTCATTATAAAAATCACCAATCTGATAATGATTAAATTATCAGATTGGTAATTTTTATAATGAAATACTGTAGATCAGTAATATGTTTCGAGGAGAGATTCCTCAAAATAAAAAATTCACCATTGGTTTTCATGGCATATTTAGTTTTGGAACAACTAGCCACTTCTAAATAAAATATACTACATTCCCGGATGTATTTGTTGATCAAGCCTCGCTAACACTTCGTTATTGTTAACTTGTTATTACTTTTCAGATTCAGTCAGTCGGCAAGTGTCCTTAAAAAAGTACAAAAGTTCTTATTTTATGATAATGAGTAACATATAAAAGTAGAATTATTGTAATTTTTGTTTATAAAGTTTTGTCGACAACTGCCTTCTGTTTGTATAAATGTAGATAATGAGTAATTATATTCCAATAATAAATGTCATGGAACATTTTATTATTATTGGCAATAATTATGTAATTTAGTAATTTAATATTTATAAGCACTTGGTTCCTAATTTATTAAAGTAACAATTTTTTGTATTATTATTTTAGAGTATTATTTTCTATAATATACCAAAGTGGCAAACCTCTTTTACTCCGTACTGGTACATTTAAAAACAAGTATGTAATGATAAGTTTAGTTTTCAACATATTTTACTAAAAAATAAGATATTGAATTAGGTATTAATGTTTTTAGTGCTGTAATTAATTAAACCATATGTTTAATCAACATCTCAGAAATTTTTAAATCCATTTCTATAATTTTGTGACAATAACTCAAGAATGTTGTCATTGAATAGTAGGAAACTTATCTGCATTAGGTATTGTCTGTCATAAAATAAATAAAAAATAATCACAAATTTGATATTTTACTCAAGTGAACAAGCAATATTGTTATTTTAGCTATAATTTTAATAATTTCTACGCCAGTTGACTAAGAACATCGATTTTTTCATTGGAAGCATTGATTTTATCCAAATTTTTCATTTCCATTAAAATCAAGATCATTTTTTTTAATAGATACGTTTATAACCATTTTAGTCACATTACTTTTCATTGTCCTTGAAGAGAATTCCATTTATTAGAGTTCGAAAAGCGACCAAAGTTTGAAATTATACTAAAAGGATCTATTACAGGTCATGAATATGTATCATTAATAATTTTCTTATGATAATGAGGACAATCATTTCCGGAATAGTCCAGGTTGTGTCACTTTATCAAACCACATATATTTTATTGTAAGAAAGCCAAAGTAGACACAAATTAAAATGGTTAGACATATATAGGCACATAAACGGCAAGGAAAATATGTCCATCTAAAAAAAAACAAAAGCAATATTACGCCTGGAAGTAGTATATATCTAGCACCATCAGAAGTTAAGTTTCAAAATAACATATCTATTTTTTGACCACTGTGTTTTAGCACATACAAATGTGTTTTTGTTCTATAGAGCTTTCTCCTTCTTATTTCGATATCTACAAAATAGATTTTGGAATGTTTCCTCCTTTTACAAAGCAATAATTCATTTCATTACCAATAATTTTCAGTCTGAATTTTATCATTTAAAATTTAAGTTTAGTCATTTTGTATAATGATATGAGCTACTTGTGATATTATTTTATTAAACTTCAAAAATATTACCATGAAATTTTGATTTTGGCTCTAACACATGTACTATTGGTTGCTAGTTCAATCAATCCTGATGCCAATGGTAAGAAGCAGAGGTTACTACAAAAAATAGAAATTTTTTATAGCAGTGTTTTTAGTATTTTAGTGATATACAAATGAATTTCTTGAATTAATGTTTTTGTCAAATTTGGATGTAGCTCTGCTACTTTTGCTTTTCACGCGAGTTTTTTTAATTCTGTAAAAGACCTAGTGGCGGTTATTTTCATAATATTTAATTTGAATGTGTCTTGAAATGAAAAAATGTGTTCAAAACTAGCATTGTTGTTATGTACAAATAATATCTTATATTAAAATGTACTATATTGTATTTTAAATTATTTGAGTATTCTAACATTGCTTATATTTGTTAGTTTTTTGCTTTTTTCGCTGTTTGCTACTTTGGTATTTGGCCAATATTCAATTGCCAGTTACAAAATGTAAATTAATTATGCTCCAAACCAAAGCCTTAGTATTTTTTGTGCAACTCGAATGGAATTCGAAACATTATATAGAACTGTTCTTTAATCGAGTCAAATTTTAAAAAATTTCTAAATGGCGAATTGCTACTAATATAACAAATATTTCGTCAAATCAAATAATAATGAGGTTCATAAAATATCTTAAAGATTGTAATGATAGTATTTCGTATATATTTACATATAATTTACTTTATATTGAATTCTTAGAAGCATGTATGTGTATAAAATTTTTTACATAATTGAAAACAGTAAAAAAGATTAATTATATAATAAATAAAATACGAAATACTCTTCTAGTTTTTTGTGAGCTAACAGTATACAGATTGATGAGTAGGTCAGAAACGTGAGGGCAATGATGGGGCCAAAATGGTTTCAACAGAATCATATTACTATAAAATCAAAATTTCTATTCCCTAAACAGCTTGTAGTTATTACTGCTTTTATTATTGGCATCATTTCAAATACTAAACTGTTAAGTGCATCGAGGTTCTTTTTCAATGAATAGGAAAATATTATATTATTTCTTTTTTATCTTCTAATCTCTTACATCCCACAACTATATTGACTCCTTTTGAATCTCATAGACTCATCTTTTTAAATTTTGTCCTGTTTATTTGTTTGAACTGGAATATCTGGTAAAAATTCCACTCAACTTTTATTTAAAATATTTTTTGCAAGAAAAAAATTCTAAAAGGGAACAAGTATTCAACAATTGTTGTGATTCTTAAAAAATTTCTTACTTAAGTAATTAGAGAATGCCATAAAATTTATATTATTTTGAAATTTTTAAATTAGGGGAGTATTCTGGTCTATAAGCCTAAATTTTAGGCATTTTTGAAACTAACATAAAAGAACATGTAAAAAACATACTATCCATTTTTTATATGTTGACTTTAAGAATATAAAAAAAAATTCAATAAATTACGTGGGGGCTACAAAAAAACGGTGTACCCTGGTTGACATGATTTCTGCCCTTGTACTTCAAATTGAAATTTTTCAACATCCAAGGCAATAAAGAGATATATAAAAAAGATTTCCACCAAATTCCAAAGGTACCGTTCAGGTAGAACTGGAGATATCATATCAAACAGAAAGAGAGAAAAATACGTTTAAAATTTGAGAAAAGATTTTAGAAGAATACCTTGTTTCGATCTGCCGGCTTAGACGATACGTCATAAAATTTACTGTTTCTCCGGAAATAGTGCAAATTTTCAAAAAATTGTTTTAGGACATATTCTTAAGGGTCTTTGAAAATATGTGAGAAAACATCGATTTTTTCAAATTTCTATTCCAGAATACTCCCTTAAGTAAATGAAATTGTTTCATATCTTTTACTATCATGTAGAATAGCTAGTAGATACCTCAAAAAATAATAAATAATTGAAAGGTCCTCAAAATTGTTGAAATATTGCATTTCTTTTCTACCACAAAGAATTAACTGAAATAGAAGTACTAGTAAAATAATTACAAAGTAGATCAGTGATATTTAAAAATAACTGATATAAGGTGACGAGAAAAGTAATTCAGTAAAATGGCTCACGGCAGTTTTATATTAAATAATTCTATTCTTCTGTAATCTTCAAAAACGCTAAATATCTCTTATGAGGCGTTTAAAATTAGTAAATTTATGAGAACAGTTCATGTTCTAAGTATATGTTGCTCCTCTAACAAAACTCATAAACGTTGCATAAAATATACATTATCAGACCACCTTAATGAATTTACTTAATATTTCGTCCTATGAATTAGCGCGAAATTTTGTGCATTTCAACTTAATTGAAATGATATCCTGTTCATTGAATGGAGCACACATTTATGCACTAGTTCATATGGTGAACTAAGTAGTATTCCATGAAGGTCGTCGGAAAAGTGTAGTGTGCAATATGTGCAGAAACTGAATATTTTGCACTAGTTGCACAATATACTATATCAGACTTCAAGTATTAATATGAGTAATATATTAAGTTTCTTTTTCTGTATAACATTTCTACACTGTAACATGAGTGTAGACATTTTAATTTGGCGTCATTTTAATTTTCTTCTAAAAAACTTGTACATATAATTTTCATGAACAAATGTTAGAATACTTATTTGTTTACTATTTTCACATATGTAATGAAATAAAACAATAAAATATTACACTTAATTCAATTTTCATATTTACTACCAAATCTGTTGCATCTCCAATTTTTCTCATTTCTCCCAGATAGTCAATGTTTCCCATTTCCTATTTTTTGCTTCAAATTTGTATGAAAATGAGTGTATTTAAGGATTAACCACGATCTCTAAGGTCCATTGTTCCCCCCATCATAGCAAGTGTTGTCGCTGGATAGATCAATTCCAGAATTCTAACATACTAATGGCTTCAGGTTAGTCACAAGTTTCTGGTTCAAAACATTATCTATGTTGGTAATTAGATGATCTGGAGTACTTTCCTCTTCCCTACATTCTCGTTCTCAAAGTTTCTCGTCCAAAGCAATATCTGCCTCACACAACCTGCATTCATATTCTGCTTCAGTTTTAATTAATTTATTTACTATAACCTTCTATAAACAGATAAATCTCTAAAGAGAATAATTTGAGATTCAATAGCACTTTTGTACTTTCCACAAGTAATTGCCTTAAAAGTATGAATGAATCCACCTCTGCTAGTACATACATTCTTAGCCAATATTTGCTTGCAAAACCAAAAATCTATATACAGCATTATTTTATTATTTAGTTGAGAAGTATTGAGTTATATTTATGGGGAAATTATACTTTCATCATGTTTATTGTCATGTATTTTATTATTCTTGGTACCATATTTTCTGAAAAAACTGAATTGAACACACTACTACACCAATTACACTAGTTCTTCAAATCGTAGATGTATTGTAAACAGTGGTTCCAATTTTTTCCCCTTTTGTTTGTTATTAATATTTTATAATAATAGATGAATTGTTAAAAAGTTTTATGGCATTTTGTTGGTATAAAATGGTTTATATTACAGATAGGAATAAAATGAAGAGTAAAAAACCAATAAAAATGTATTGGTACCAAATAATACACAATATATTCTCCTAAATTGTAACAATATCACATTATTTGTTTCAACTCATAACCATAATCGATCTCTTAAGTTTTTCCCTTTGTCTTCGCTTTTTATTGGACTTAGTTTTTTCCTGGGATGCATCTCTAAATAGTTGTACACCTTCAGCCGCTTCAACTTCGTTCTGAATGAACTTCATTGCATAGTAGTTGTAACCTACTAAGTCCTGTTAATAGAAAAATAGACATTAATTTTAGTATGTAGTTATAACATAGTATTCCTTGTAAGTATAAATTCGTTCAGATTTTAATGTCAATAAATATGTCAAAAACAAAATTCATGATACATTTTAAAAAACCAAGATGATATTTAAAAACAAGTTACAAGTACATGTCAAAATTGGGAAGTCAAGAAGAAATACTTTTTTGCACCCTAGTACAGAGATGTTTATTTACTCCCATGTGAATTCGAATGTGTAATAATATTATTATTTACTGTTTTCGTTTTAAATAGGATTTTATTCATTCAAAAATGTTGAGAAATTAAATCTCCTCACTCATTTAGAATCCGAATAGCAGAAAATCTCAGGGTGTTAATGGTTCATTACAATGACATTACATTAATTAATTCTAGAAATTTATCATAAACTTCAACATGCACTCTGAAACTGATGTCGACTAAATGATTGTTACTAATGTAAATGAAGCTAAATATGATGAAATAAGGGAATAAATATCTATGAATATCATGAATCCCCTTTTAATAATTTTTATACACAGTTATGAACCTTATAAAATACCAGTCCACTATCCACGAGTAGAATAATGGAATAACTTCAATACACTAGTCACATTACATGTTTTATTACACTAAACGTCCTGGATCTATAATCCTCAATCTAGCTTTCTGCTACAATAAAAGTTCTCAATACTCCATGCCAGAGCCAAATGTAATAATTTTTTTACGAAAAATTTCTGGTGTACCAAATTTAAATGAGTATAATTTTGAACATGAGATAAATTTTTGCATTTGACATAATACTTAAGGTGCAGGAGGTCCCGGCAAAGCGACGCGATGCGAGCTCCTTTTATTGAGTAGTCATGACAACAAGAATTACAAGAGTTCAGAAGCTCACTATTTCCTCACCTCTAACCTTGTATTTTCTCCTCGTGTTGCTAGGGGAACGTGTGATAGTGCTTGGCAAGGTTTGTATTCCACTTGTTGTGCATGCGGCACTATAGTGTTCTCATTTCCTCTTGTTCCTCTGGAATCAGGATTTAACTCTCACCACATTTTGTCTTGATGTCCGAATAACTTTTCTTCTCATTTTCATTGCTTTCAATTCTCCTAAATCATTTTATGTGTGTCCCTAATATTTCTATTCGATTAAACAGTATACAACTGAATAGTGTTTCTTTCTTTCCAATTGATTTCAATTTCCCAGCTGAAATTTATGTCTTGCGTCCCTAGGAGTAATTGAGATTTTTTTTAGACATTTAGATGTCAAACTAATAATATCAGGTTTTCAGATAATCTTTGACATTTCGATATTTCCAGTCTCAGACTAATTTTTTTAGTCTGAAAAGGTATTTATCTGTCCTTTGAATATAGTTCACTACAGTACAGTTCTCCATAATTAAGTAATTCTTTAAAATAACTGAAAGAGAAAGGTATGGTGCTATGATATCATGCTACCCGCATGACTCATGAACTCCAAGAATATAACATTCATAAGTATCTGCGAATGATGACTGATGCTTGAGACCCAGCTTAAGCAGTAGGAGTGTCAAAAAGGTTGCAGAGATGCATAATGTTGGAGGTCCACGACAGAGTAGTCTGTCGTCAAAAGTCACGTATGTGTTGAACATACCAGGCGAGACGCGGCGCAGCATCGTTATTGGTTCAAATCAGTGGCAACATAATATACTACAAATAAAAAGCCGTGTGAGAAGGACGAGCGCCGCATCGCTGAAAAAGCCGTTAGATCAGGTGTAGTACAGGGACGGCGTCGTATTATCGTACTGCAGTGACATTGTTTATATTTGTCTGTTGCGTGATTTTCTGAAATATATCTGACACACAGGTCATTGAGCAAAATGGAGAATATATAATTGATTAAAAACTATTCTTTGTTTTATTTTATACTACAAATCCGAAATTACTTTGTTGCCAACCCAATAATAGACAACATTGTTATTGTTTTGCTTAGTATAAATGTTGACCACAGTGGAAGCTCAATGTCATCTAATGGGGTATAAGTAAATGTGTTTATTAAGGTAGCAAATGAAGATTTTATTTCAATGTTTCAATACACATATTATCCTTCTATTTTTGTATTCGATGTTAGAAATAAGAGGCTAGAAATAATTGAAAATCATTAAAAATTCGGATATTATTGATACCTGATTTTTATGTTCTATATTTTGACTGTTCACTTTATATCTATTCCAAACCTCACGTTTGCATTGAAACTGTAAATTATTTCTTAAGCGCAGAGTGCTTTCCTGTTACTTGCTTGGCTTTGACGTTTTTAACATTGATCACTCGCACGTGGCGTGAATATGTTTTGATTTACTATTTTTCTTCGATAAATAGACTTTAAGTGCCTAGCTAGTGCCTTCCACATGATATCTGCGGAAGCTGCCATTGCCATAACTCTGCTTATTAAACTGCTAGCGGAGGAAATACTTCTCATAAACTAGGAACGACAGTACAGTATATTGTCAACAGTTGCTTTTGAGCATATCTCCACCGCATTTAACACGATGATTATCTTCGGGTCGCTAAAAATACTTAAATGTGTTTCTTCTTCCATACTTTATACTTTTATTATTTTGTAAATAATATTTCTTACAAAGTTTGAAGTACATAAATTAATTAAATGAAAAAACTATTTATTCATGAGACCAGTTGAAAAATATATATTAGATAGGTATAGTCTTGTAGAGTATTTTAGTATTTATTACTTACCCTTAATTCACCCACTCGCTCATTTCCAAATTTCAGTATTTTTTCAAGAGTCGTCAGAAGTGAGTGATTGGCAACTATGGGACCATAATGTAATTTTAGCAGGAACATTGATATTTTACAAACTAGTTCTGTTTGATTTCCTCTAGTTAGTAATGCTGGCATAGCTTGTAAAATCTCACAAACTGAAGAAAAAGGCAGCATAAGTAGAGCTTCTTCTAAATCACTGAAAAATTAAAAATAAATTAATGACAATATGTTTGATTCAAAACTTTCAGAAAAAAAAAACGGATCTGGAATATTATTATTATATTTATTCAATGTTATACTAGTTTTAGCTATCATTACTTTGTCCATGTTGAAACTTGTACGATAGATATGGTATACCACAATGGGTCGACATTTATACCAAAAACTACTGGTGATGTCTTTGGTTGTGTAAGACTTATGATGAAAACAATAAAGCTCAGATATTGTAGCAAAATTGTGTAACTCACTTTTTCCAAATGGCAACCCCATTTATGAAGAATTTGACGTGGTTATTGAAAGAGTCTTATAAAACTTTTTTCTATGATATCGGGATGAACTTATACACACTCATTAACCTATGACGCAGGTAATACATAACTTTGAAATGTATGAACGGTTGTCAAAAAATCTGTTGATTCAATTCAAAATCTAATTGATTCAAACAATTTTCTAAGATTTCAGGATCTATCTAACCTGAGTTAAACGTAAAATGTTTTTATATAGAAATATGAAAGGTCCCCGACACTCCCTAACGATTAGCGGATTCCAACAAAATATTCACATGGTCAGGGGATTCCAAAACACGGATCAAATATATACATATAAGTTCAATGTAATTAATAAAGATTATACATTATTTTATTGCTGTCGGTTTAATAGAGCATTGATTTGTTACTCGTTTAATGTAAATAAATTATTTTTAAAAAGTTAAAAAGTGTCTCAAAGAACATTTCTGGCGCTGCAAACAGGATCGACTTCGCACAGAAGTAAGTTTCCTGGTCAACTTCAGTTTTTAAACGAGACGAGAAAATGTAGTTTGCAGAAGACATCACAAGTGATCATCCTTTGTGAGTACAATGTTCTTTTTTTATTTATGAACACTTTTAACGATTATTCCGAAAGTAACTTACGTTTATTATCGTCAAATCTCTCTATCAAGCCTTTAAGCAGTTCTACTTCAGCTAATAGTTCTCGATCTTATAAAAATCAAATTTAAGAACCTCGAAACATTGATATCTTGAGAATTTCTCTTCAAAACAATGATATTTCTGGCCTTTGTGCAACTCTACCTGAACTTAGTTCGAAATATAATCTTTTAACATTTGTAAAATCGATAAATAACTTTCCTTAGGTCACAGAATCTCACTCAACCTCAAGAATTCATATTAAACGCCAATATTATTTCTCATATAAAAGGTGAACCTACAGATTTTTTAAATTACCCAAATTTAACACTTTGAACAGATGCACGTCCGGCATTACTAGCTAAATACGGAGATCGACGCTACGAAGATATATTATTAACACAGTTATCTACTATAGTTCAGTACGATAATAAGTCATACGATCAATATCACCAAAGAATCTCAAATAAGTTAAACGATTTGCTTCGACATATAGCCCTCAATGACAATGTGGAAATTATCAATTTCGAAACCCTATATATGAAAAATATTGCTCTAAAACATTTTGCCCTGGCATCAACGAGCCTTATTGTGAATATTTATCATATTTTCAAATAAATTTTCTTGACGAAGCCCTTTAATATCTCCTATAACAACCACAAAAATCTAAAATTATATATGAACTTTTTAAAGAGCAAACAAAATAGAAGATTACAACCTAACCAAAACAAAATTCCATTCATTCAAATCACAATAGGCTTAATTACACTTTCACACAGAACCCTATTAGTAACTCAAGTATACCTAAAAATTACTCTTTTGTAAATTCACCTATTTCTCAAATAAATAGAATTTAGAACAATTACTTTCCTAGGAATAACGTTTTAATAGAGCTCAGTCTAATACTTTGGTTACAATCAATCATTAATTTATCCATCTACTAGCAATTTTTTTGTAAATAATCCAAATTCCAAAAAAATTTTTCCAACTTCTTGAAATGAGTGGTGTACAAACTATTTCTGTTAAAAACCAACCTATGAGTACTTCCACGAGAAGAACTTTTAATTTTAAGGTTGATTCTCATTAAAATGAAAACTTAAATCCTAACGATACTTTAGACTTTGACGGTACGAATGACAATTTCGAAAACGAAAATTCTGTTACTAATCCAGATGTTCAAGACGAAAATTTTTACGAAGTCACTCACGAAGCACCAATACAATAAATTTTAATAACATCCGTTACAACCCACAACTGCCATTCTTTATTATTCCAAAATCTAAATTAAAATTTTTAATTGATACTGGAGGATCTGATACAATCTTATCTTCTAAAGCGTCTACCTTTTTCAAGTCAAATCATATTTATTACAAGCTCTTCACGTTGACGTCCATGAAAATAACGTAACGCAATATTAAAACACCCTTGCTGGAAGAATTTGAAATTATAAAACCCATCGACGCTAGAATAGCTGATTGGATAAAATATTTCGACATACTATTAGAAAATTATGACTTAGAACGCTTGCATACTTTGATAGACTATCAAAATAAATTACTTATGTTGAAACGCTTAAATATTACCATCCCTTTTGACACTTTGTATAATAAATAATATTCACATGGTCAGTGGATTCCAAAACACGGATCAAATAAATATAAGTTCAAATTTATTAATAAAGATTATTCATTGTTTTATTGCCGTCGGTTTAATAGAGTATTGATTTGTTATTCGTTTATTGTAAATAAATTAGTTTTAAAAAGTTAAAAAGTGTCTGGAATAATATTTCCATATTATCTTTCCATCTCCAATAAGCTTACTAATAAATTTTTTGTTATATGCACACAAGCACACCATAATTTTATATAGCAATAAAAACATTGAAACTTTAGAAACGTTCAAAATACTTGTGCATTAGTGTCAATCTAGTACAGAGAGTTAGTTGAACATTACATTTTTCATAAATTTTTTCTCATCCTTCCAAATCAATTTTTACAAAAAATATTTATCTTTTTTATTTCTGATTAATATGAATTAAAAAAAAATAATTTTTTCATTCATAATCCCTCGCTCTTAAATTTTAAAGATTTCATAATTTCTAAAGAATCCACTGAATACTCATCACAGGCATTCCCGATTCTCTTTCCGCACACACCATTGGATTTTCTGGATATGCTATGAAGTATGGCAATACTATTACTATTATCATACAAATTTTATATATATTTTCTCTATACCTTTTATTTGTTAATGGTACACCTCGGACGGCTTCTACTTTCATAACACCTTTTTTCACTTCAATTTCCTTTATACCTCTTCTTTGTTAAGTTTATACTTCTGACGGTCTACTTTCACAATACAATTTTTTCGTTAGTATTACTATTTTCATACAACATTTATATATAGTTTCTCTATATCTCTTTTTAGTTAAGGTTACACATAGGACGGCTTTTACTTTCATATCATCACTTTTCAGTTAAAAAAAGTATTCTCGGATAGCTTCTACTTTCATAAAAAAATGAAAATTTCATACTCTTTTAATAATAATCTTGTCTCATCGCTCATAAGTAATAATTAAGCAAAATGAATTAAAGCAATGCTCAAGGTAACTTTGTTTATAAAAATAAAAAAGTTGATAGGAGTCAAGTTAAAAGACATCAGCCGAGATCATACTACTAATAATGGTATAAAATGAATTTGAAATCAGAAATTACCCACGACAAATAATTTTATTGAATTTAATCTGATGCTTACCTTGGTCTAATCCTTTTGATGGTTTCTAGAAGAAAATCATCAGGAGTGGAAACTTGTAGCGCTAACATTAATGGTGGTGGAATTGGAACTGGTAATGTTTGATTAGAAGCTGCTTGATGAGCAGCATGCTCAGCTAATTGTTCTTTATATTTTTCACATATTTCCAAACATTCCAGAATGCTTTCAGTCTAAGAAATTAATTTTAATTATTTCAGTAAGAATGTCCAAATTTTCAAAAACCTAAATGTAAATATTACAACCCTACTATTGGACCTCGCGATTTGATTAACATTGCTGTTTCCTACTGGAGTTAATATAACGATTCAAAACATTTTAAGAAAAAAAATAATTAAACTTATGTTCACAAAAAAATAAAAATATTTAATCCAACAAATGATAAAAACAGAATTGAAAAAAAAAATGAAAAATTATAACAATTTCCTATATTAGTAGTAGTATTAAGATGAAAAAATTAGCAAAATTTTCGATACTGTAAGCCAGTGTTCAAGGTACACCTAGGAAAAGGTAAATTTTTAAAGGTACACCACAAATTAAAAAAAAATGTATATATATTTTTAAGTAATATTAATCGCGCCAAACGAAACCACGCAATAAGATGAATAAAACAAAAACATCTCGCTCATGCGCTTGCATGAATATAATCATACAATAATAAATAATGGTAAGAAGATTGCTATGGCTATCATTATTTTTGAGCCCAGATTCTTGCACTGTCGAGGCTGTGCAAACTGGGCGAAACATATAATGGGTCTTCTACTCCGAGTGACATATACTATTTTTTCTTCAAGCGGAGGTGTACATTGAAATTCTTCTTGAGACATTTTTACAATACACTTTTCAAAACTGACAAACATCAAATTAAATGACAGTTCCTGTCTACTTGGTTACAATGCCCATAAATAAGACGTTGCTATCGTTTCTCATTATTTTGTTACTAGTACAATAATGAGCGTTCATTATTTTACTAGTAAAAGAATAGGTTATTCCTACGATTTGTGTTGTCGAAAATAATATAGATATTATACACTTGAAGAAAAAAATACTTAGGTACCAACACATAAAAAAACTAAATATTTTTATTTTTCTTACCATTACTTACAAGTTTATGAGGCACACCAATTAATGACCAAAGTACACCAGTGTGCCGCGGTACACACTTTGTGGAACAATGCTCTAAGCTATCGAATGGCATGGTACAATCTTCACATGATATAAAAGTATATTTTAAGTGAAATTCACAAAATTTCACAATTCTTATCAAAGATTTGATTTAATGGTTTGAAATTGTTAGATACATTGTTCAGCAATAAATATAAAATATCACTACATCAGTGATTCCCAGCCGGTGGTTCGCGAAAATAATATTGTAATGGACTCATTGTTGTATTCGTAGACAAGCTTTAGTATGTGAGCGTATTTCTGCAGAGTTATCTATTACTTTAAGTGATGCTGGAAGTTTCCACCTTTCTTTACAACCTCATAAAGAAGTTAAATGGGTTTCCCGTGGTAAAGTTTTGATGCATTTGTTTGAATTGAAATCTGAATTTAAAGCATTTTTTATTGATCAACCGTTCCATTTGTCTTCTTGTATACCCAATGTTCTTTGGCTGCAAAAGCTTGCGTATTTAGCTGACATTTTTTGTAAACTGAATGAATTAAATATGTGTTAACAAGGCGAAGGTGTCACCATTTTCATTGTACATAATAGAATTGAGGATATGTTGAAAAAGACGCTTAAACGTCCAGCTGTTTTCATTGTTTGTTTGTTGATATGTTAGCTTGTTTTTTTTTGGTGGCTCCAGACAGATTTCTAACGAAGAATTAAGAGTTTACTAACGAAGTTCCCTTAATTTTAAGCGTAGAATCCAATGGTAAAGAGAAAAATGGGGGTTGCTATTTGAAAAATTTATGTTTTCAAAGTTTAAATAGCGAAATTCGGCACCATGTTCTGAGCACCCTATATAAATTTTTGTCAAGGTTACCACAGATTTTGAAAGCTGTAAGTGTTATTTGTCCAAATCCCAAAAATATTAGACCTGACTCAATTAAACTTTGAAATAAATTTTTTTTTAGTGGAGAACTGCATGTTTCCAAAAATTTCGAAAATGTGAAATAATTAAAAAATGGTGGACTTTAGGTGTACTATGCCTTATATAAAGTTATATTGAAATTTCACGTAGATTCTAAAAATTTAATGAAAACCACAGCATTCCGTTTAAAATAATGAAGTTTGGGTCCACTTCCGGTATAACCGGAAGTTTCAGAAAACTGAAATTATTTTAGCTGAAACGAGCATTTAAACAAAAGTAGTGAATAACTTAACCCCCATCGTTTAACATTAAAGTTATACTGGCTATTTCTTAATAGTAGTAAACATCTAGGAGGTCTGTATGAGAATAAATAATACACACGGCTCCCTATAAGTGGCACTAGTGAGATTATGAAATATCTTTGTGTTAGTGTAATAGTGTAGCATTTTTTTATATAAAAAAAAAACATTTCGAACTTCTGCCATTTTGTTAAAATTTGACATTTTTTCTCTTTCTTGATTTTAGTTCAAACATTAAGAAAAACTTGATTTTTATATTTCAGATCAATAGCTACAACGAAAAGCTGGTGGTAGTGGAGGCCTATCTTAAAATTCCTGTTAATACTAATAGCTCTGTATTGAGGCCATTTTGTTTTGAACATTTTGTAAAAATTTATTTAATTACTTCAAAACATGTATAATAAAGTCATATAATTAAATTTTGCATCTGATATAAAATTTTTTGGAAAAAAAAATCCAAAATGAACTTCAAAAACCGGGCTCTACAGTGGTGTTATTCCTTAACAAAATCATATCTTCTAATCACTGGTATATTGCCAACTTATACATTTAACAACTCTTATTCTATGTAATACTTTTACTGACCTCTGTCAACACGTCGGTATGTGATACATTGATAACAATATCACTGTCTGTCCGCCTGTATTATACTAAATCTTATATTTATACAAATTATTATATTGGGAATTACGAGGTGAATGTTATAGATACAAGGTTTGTTATATTGTTTATAGTGGTACGTGTTTCTCGATTTGATACCTACAATTAACCTTACTATTTTTAACGACCTCCACATACAGACATCCTACTTCCCTCTTCCACTAAACATATGTGAGGTCATTCCAGAAAGCTAGACAAGGAGAAATGTGTCAAGTTGCCAAGAAAAAACTTTCTTACAAACAGTGTTGGGTATCTCTAGAATTCCTTTTTAGAAAAAGCAGCGTTTGCACCCAGTGTAAATTCTTTCAAAATCAGAATGGACCGAAATTTATCTGGTATACCTAACACTGACTCACATTAACTACCTTTTTCAGCTTCCATTCTTTCTGTAGAAAACATTTAAACATTTAAAGAAATGAGCAGGGTTCGTATTAACACAACAGATTTGTAACGAATAATGGAAACTTATTTTTTGTTATAAACTAATTGTAATGCTATTCCTTACCGCTTTTTCACTTCCTACAGTTTTTTTGGAAGGTAAGTTTAGTCCTGGATGTCCTGGAATGACTGTCTGTTCCCCCGTGGCTAATTCATCTTCTTGTTCTCTTTCTTCTTCCCTTTCATCTTCCAAAACCAAAATTTGATCGGATTTTTGATACATTCTCAACACTCTATCTGCTCCACATGATACTACATATTGACCATTTGAACTAATAGCTAATCCTCTAGCTTCGCCAACGTGTCCCTAAAATAAAAATTTTAATGTTATATCTGAATCACATAGAATTGTTAAAATCTCAATCTTATCTATGTTATCATGTATTTTACCAAATGTATCATCATAATAAAACTTCTTATCACATTTGTCATATTCAACATACATACATGTTTAATTCCTCGTTTAATTGAATTGAAGCATTTAATACACCACTTTTTAACTGTCTTGTATTACTAGCAATCTGAGCTACTTTTTAATTCATCGAAAAATATTTTGTCGCTTATGAAGAACATCAATATAGGAAAGGTGAATGTAATTCATTTATATAATCATTAAATCGAAAATAGGGTAACCAATTTTCTGAATAAGATTAAAATGATTTGTGCTCTAGTTCAAGTGTATACGTAACTCGAAGACGTCAAGCAATTTTTTTCAAGTCTGGTTAAGGAACACCGTGATAGAGAAGACACTTCAATACAAGTGCGTTCAAATTGCTTAAGTAAGTCAGATCCCAAGTATCATTTTCTGCCAATGAATTCAGCTCTCCGGCATGGCTTGTTTCCATAAGTCGCACTCATGTGACTAAATCACTTTTACAGTCATGTCCCTTTCTGCAATGAGCACCCTCGACATTTCCTGCTTCAACCTAATCACTTCCAGTTCCAGAAACAGAAATTCTGAAGAATTGTCTTTGGAGGGTCCTGGATTCCTGATAGGCCACGACTTCTACCACAGGCTCGACATTGGCAGACTTGAGTAACTTGATTAAGGGAGTTTCTCTTTCAAAAATAATATCACGAGATATTATGATCGAATCCTTCACAAAGTTCCACAAAGAGACATGGTATACTTTTCTTGTCCATTTTCCACCTCTTCTCCTTAGGCACATGCATGAAGCATTTAGTTTTCCAAAAATCTTGGAATAGTCGATTTTAGGAAGTTAGAAATGCAAACATAATTTAAATCGGCGACTTGTTCTGTCCAGTGCATTGTCGCCGCTTCCGCCACAGTTTGATTGGAAAATTCTTTGAATGAATCATAGACCGTGCAGCTGTACGCCCTATTTTTCTGAAGGGTATATGGAGTGGCTGTTTGCATGCTTAATCTATTCTCATTCATCAGCTGTTGAATACTGGCATTCTTGAGCCCACCGCCTCTATCAACATTAATTCGGACAGTTCAGCCTGCTGCAGCCTCTTCAATTCGAGATTGAGCTCACTGATCACGCTGAAGGCGGCGTGCAACATGATTGAAAATTCCATCCTAAGCATTAATGATTCCGTAAGAAAAGAAAGATTCCAGAAGTCTATCTAATCTCTGACTTGAGCTCAGCTCATACACAGAACTCAACTTGACCCAAATATCCTTGTTCGTTTCACAAGAAGACGTGAGTTCCTCATTGGTAGTATTCCGCGTATTCACCAAAATGAACTGAGCAAGCGAGTCTTTTGTTTCGAATTTATCATTATTGGAACCATCAGCAGTCAATGTCAACTTACCATTTACGAGATACAAAACCTTTTGATGCTTCAGCAGTAAGGTGATTTCCTTTTCCAACGCGACCAGTTGCCTTGATTCTCCAATTTCTCAATAGAAGCCTTGAAATCAAATGATCCTGACGTGCTGATGATCAACTATCACACAGTCACACACCAGTTCACAAAACAAACTTGATTAAAGCACGTCCATATATTCAACTCCTACAGTTCGCTTAAATCTGGGTTAAATTCAAATTGAAAAAGGAATAGAATGTAATTAAAAACGACTACACATACCAATTGAACGTTAATATAAAAAAAATAGTTACAGAAACGTTTCCCTGAAATAAATAATCTAACTGTAAGTCCATTTTAAGACCAAGTACGAGGTAGGGAGCTCCAACAAGATACAGTATGAGTTTCAAATTCAAAATGTTTGAAAATTATTTTTGCTAATATTTATGTACTAGTAACGACATCTATAATTATCAATAAAAATATGTTGTATATAAAAATATTTGTTTATTTACCTGTAATGTCATAATTTTGTCATAAGTATCACCATCCCATTCTTTCACTTTACCATCCTTTCCACAAGTGAAAAAATAATGCGTTTTCGGTACAAAACAAAGTCCTGTTACTGAATCATCGTGAGCAAAAATACTTTTGTGGCAATCACCGAAATCCATTCCCCAAATTTTTACGTTCCTGTCGACTGAACCAGTTGCTATTAAAGTAGAATCTGAAGAAATATCTAGACATAGCACCGGCAATTTGTGACCATAAAGAGAAAGGTAAAACTAAAAAAACAAAGGTTATCAATATCTAAAATAATCAGCACTTTCTTAAAGTTCCCCAATAAATCAATTGCTTTGTTAAAAATTAGATAAAAAAGAAACAAAACAGTTAACCCTATCGTAGATCTAGTAAATGTTCAGAATTCCAAGGAAGGTTAAAATGTTTTTTCTTCCAAATTTGTCTAAGCGAACTATACATATTTTTTACAATTTTTTATAAATAAATAATTTAGAGTTACAATTATACAAACCTTCAAAGTGTCAACAAAAAATATCTTCACTGTAGAATCTAGCAGTCCGACTGCTATAAATTTTCCATTGGGTGACATTTTCAAACAAAGTACAGTATCCTCCAACTTTAAAGTTTTAGTGTGAAGAACAGATAACACTTTTGCTTTGGAATCACTATTTTTATCTACCACAAGTTCAAACTGCCAAAATTTTACAGTGCTATCTCCTCCTCCTGTCACACATCCTCTCTAAAATGACAATAGTGTTAATCCACTAATCAAATTTTCTTTTGTTTGAAGGCTTGTTTTTACTTTAGTAGCAATCAAAACATATACAGTTAATGGTATGGCTTTGGAGTATATAATCCTGATTTAAATCAACTGATTTGTTGAATAAAAATCATATTTGAAATCAAACCATATTTGTTTGCATCATTTTGGTAGGATTCTACTTTGAAGGTTTTAAAATAAATTTAGATTGACAATATCAGGGATGTTCGTATAGTAAGTTCCATTAAAAAAAACAGTGCAGATACTACTTCTCTTTACACTCTTTTTGACAAGACTCTGTGATTTTCCAAGCATTGGTAATATCTTGATACAAGTTTTTGTCTGCAACTTCGTATACTTGTGCAATGAACCTTGAAATAACATGTTATTGTTGTTGTACCACTAATAGCCAAGGAAAGACTCGGTGCTTATCCCTTATTGCGCGACACAGTTTCTTAAACACCCCAATAAATATTTGTATTAATTCAATAAAAATTTAAGAAAGAGGATTTTTTCGGGGGTAAAAAGTTTTAGGGTATTTTGTAGGGAAAAAGTAAATAAGTTTAAAATGTGTAAGTTTTGGAATTCTAATTAAAAGTAGATTGTCACCTTCTATCGTTTTCCAACCTCGCTCCGTGCATAAGCTACGCGTCAAAAGAAAGCGGGCACGCGCTGAAGGCGACTGCGAAGCTCTTGCACTACATACTAAGCCATTGTTGACATTCAAACATCAGTCGGCGTTGTGTTAGAGCCATGTAAAGTTTACGTCGTAAACATGTCCGTCATTATTGATGCTCCCGCCAAGTGAGATTCGTTTTCTACAAGCTGAAGGCGATAGTGCTGCAGAAATCCATCGGTGAATGAATCGTGTGTATGGGTGAAACTTCATGATGGATGGTTCAACGAGTTGACAGAATGGTGGCTTAAAGAAATCCACAGATTCACCATTACTGATTTGTCTACGGAATTTCCAGAAGTTTCAAGGTCTGTTTTGTACTCTATTGTTGCTGAACGGTTAGGCTACATTGGCGGCAACTTTCTTTGAAGAGGGTATTGAAAAGCTTGTTCACAGATATGACAAATGCCTCAACCTCTTTGGTGATGTCGTAACCGTAAGTGTTACCAATCTTTTGGTAATAATATTATTGTTTTAAATGAACTTGCTTTTATTTATAGCTTATTAGAGGCTGAAAAAAAGCGATCCTCGTATTTCTTTGTATATTTATAACTAAACTTCATCACAAAAAAACTTATGGTGTCTTAGAGTAAATTTAGGAGATTTTAAAATATGCTTGGGGGATAGAATTACAACCGATTAGCATCCCTGCTTGCGCCTTTTCAAGGTGTCAAGATTTGTTTTGGTTCAAGTTATCTTCTAAAACTGTTAAGAAGAGCTCAACAAAATCTCTAAGGGCATGGATTGGCAATAAAAGCAACGCACGACAAGCGAGAATAGTGAAACAGTGATAGTTTTATAATTGTTAATTTCTGTAATAAATAACTGATTTCTAAAATATAAATTTAGTATGTTTTTGCAATTTTGTAAGTTTGTATCAAATTCAAAAAACAAAATTTGACAATACTTACCAAATCGTGTGTTAAAATTACAGACCATAGTTCAGTAGAATGTGCTGGAATTTCTTCTAAAATATCACCAGATGCAATATCAATAATTAATAACATTCCATTTTTTAAACCAGCCAGAAGATGCCGATCTCCAGGTACAAATACAGTAGACAAAATGTACCTTAAAATAAAAATAAAATTATTAAAATTAATTAAGTCAATCAAGTTAGTTGTTGAGAATGAAAAGAGAAAAATAAATTACAAAACGTGAAAATCACTTTTTGATGCAAGTGAAGGAGCGTCCATTAAGTACATAAAGGGATTGAGGGCAAGAAGATTAAACATATTACACTAAATGTCACATTATTTTATTGTCAAAAAATACTGTTTCCTGTCAAAAACATGCCAAAGCCTGGCACAATTATGTGCGACAGTAACACCGTTGAAAAGTGGTTAAATCATTTTGAAGGAGCAAATAATTCTATCCATTTTCTATTCCTATCGTATTCCTGTCCCTGCGCTACTTGACGCAGTACGCTGAACTAACATGTGGCACTGTTGTCAAAAGTTATGTGTATTATATGTAATATGTACAAAAGTTAATAAAAAAAATCTCAAATCGTTACATTCTAATTATAAATATTTTTAATTGTAACCCTGCACTATGATGGCTGTTACAAAATTAAAAACAAGCGATACAAGTTCTAGACCATATCAAACTGAATGGTTTGAAAATACAGTGTGATCGAATGATTACATATATGTAATTTGTAATGAAAAATATTCACGTACATATAATGTAAAATGAGACTTTGAGAAGTTGCATTCTAATCTCGGTTTATCAACAGATGAAGAAAGAAAAAACCTATTTTTTGAAAAAGAAAAATGAGAATTTGTCCCAAAGTAGTGTTTTAAAAAGTTTTTGGATCAAAAAAATAACATTACAGTGTTAGTTTTCAAGTTGCGTATTGCATTGCTCGTCACAAGAAACCTCTTTCAGTAGGCAATTTCTAAAAAAAAAGCGTTTTTAAAATGTAATGTTACTTTGCTGATTTAAAAGAAGAAGACTTGATTACAAAGTGTATGAATGATTTAGCTTTAAGTCCCAATACAATTAAAGATCGAGTGATAGAATTAGAAAAAAATATTTTTTCCCAAATACATAGTGACTTAAATTATGCAGAAATTTATTTAATTGATTTGGATGAGAGTAATGATGTAAATGGTTATGCACAATTAACAGTTTTTGCTCAGTATAAGTCAGGAAATATAATGAAAGAAAAGTTAATTAAACTAGTAACGTGTACATATATTTAAAGAATTTGATGTTGTATTTGAAGAAATGGATATTGACCTACAGAAAATAGTTCCTTTAACAACAGACGGTGCATCTTGTATGATAGGGAAAAGATTAGATTTATTCAGTATCTTAAGCAAAATATTTCACATTCTCTGATTGAATTTCATTGTATGATATACCATAATGTATCATGTGCGAAGCAAGGTTAAAAAACATTTCCCAATGTAATATCAATTGTAATAAAAGTTATCAACTAGATAAACGCAAGAGCTCTCAATAAACGACAATTTGCACAATTCTTAGAAAAAATTGAATGTCAGTATTCAAGTCCTCAATCTCTTTGTAACATTATTAGAAAAAATTATCAATGGTCAATTTAGTCATAAAAAAAGTGGCCAAATAACAAAAATTCCCGAAAAGACAAATATTGATGGAGATCTGGGGTTTACCATTACAAATAAAGTTTTAAAAATCCCCATCAAGTTATTCGGGGTCAAAGGTCAAAATTTGTGATTTTTCGGATTCCCCTGAAAACAGTAATTTTCAAACCTCAAACCAAAGTTGTAGATCTTAAAATTCTGTACCAAAGTGGTCCCTATGATTTACTATTTTTGAGATATCGCGATTCTAAGAGTCTCATTACACATGATATGCACATATAAGTCACGTATATACATAGCAGGCCCTTAAGACAATTATGAATACCTATTTGTGTCTCTTATATATTATACTATTCTCAAAACATTTATTCAAAAGAAAGTCAGTCTCTAACTGAATCTCCTCTACCCAACTGGACTTAAAAATCATCTGGCTATTCTATCGTCTCCATGTTAAGTGAAAAATTAACAGCTGCAAATATTGCAGTGAAACAAGCTCTAAATGACTCAGATGTTCTTATAATTGAAACAGCAAAAGAAAAATTGATTGCAACAAACTCACAATTATAGTTGGTGAAGATGTTGATTGGTTAGTACTACTTACAGCAAGGACTCCAATGGATAAAATTATTTATTTTCTGAAACCTGGAAGGATCCAACAGGGCGACATTTTGAGAATTTCATTTTGGCCAGTGCTTAAAACTATTTGCCCATCCCTGCTTTAGATCATGTTAGGATACACTTCCATTTTTAGAAAAATTATATACTTACTGTGTACTAATTGTTCTTAGACAAGCTTGTGAAGGCCTATTCCACAATTTTACTGACTCTGCACTTCCAGAGGCAATTGCTAAGTTGTCACTACTGAAACAAACTGAACGTACATCAGTTCTGTGTCCTTGATGTAAAATTGATCTTAGACGTTTGGGTTCTGAGTCCTTGGCTGATGATTGAATAGAGTATAGTTCTACAACGTTATTAGAAAGATTCGTTGCAATACGCAATTCTCCACCATTACCCAGAACCAAATGAAAACTTTTAGGTTTATCGGAAAGTGTAATAGATGGTAACCTTTTAACTTCATCACATAAGCTTAATTGATTTGTTGGATTAATGACAGAATCTTCTTGATCAGTTTCCATATTTCCTTCAGATCTAAAATAAATAACAGTTATATACAGAGATGTATCAATTTTATGCTTCAAGAAAATAATTTCAAAGCTTTTATTATATTATTGTTTAGTTATAAACTTACTTGTTTTTTTTCTTTTCTTTTTTCAGTCTTTTTTTAAGTCGTAATTTAGCATCTTCCTCATATACAAATTGGAAGAGTTCTATCTTCTTATCTGTACCATGACATCCCAAAATATGTCCGCTAACATCACTATACATTGATATAACTCTACCGCGTCCGCCTCTTAAAAGTGTGCCAGCTTTATGGCATTGTAGTGGATGCTTAAAAATTATATTCATTATTAAAATTATGTTAATATTTTACTCTTTATCCTTAAAAAATGTATAAAAAGTTTTGTTAACAAACCAATTAATATGTTATCACATAATTATAGATATCAATCTTCTGGTTATTCTGGAAGCGGATTTCAATATTTTTAAAATGTATCATGCTGTATGTTATAGTATTTCAAGAATATACAATGAATTCCAATAGCAAATTTTAGGGTTACAATCTTTAATTCTCAAGTTTTATTAATGTTTTTTTAATTTTGTCTGTTTCAAATTATGACTTCTTTTTTTATCAGCGCCAGTAGATTTTACATCCAAAAATAGGGAAGGTACGTGCTTACAACCTTACTTATAAATGGTTATGGGTTTTTTCGAAATTAGAATTTAGATAGGTTTTTTTTTAAAAATCAAAAGAAATATTTTAACAACCAAATTGAAATAGTCATCATTAATGAATCCTAAATGAGAGAATAATTTAATAAATTAACTTTTTTACTGAAAACAATGGCAGTAGTCGCACTTTTTACATGGAATCCCCTTTAAATTCTAACTTTAATGTTTAGAACAACCATTTTCGCAGGTTTTTGTAATGTTTATGTTTTATGGATTTACAATTTTTCTCTTTTATCAATATAACATAGAATCTTACATTTTTTGAGTAATTAAAGAGTAAATTTGAATGAACAAAAAACCCACCAAGTTTTTAGAAATATTGAATATTTTGACCTGAGATTCTTCTATTGAAAATTAGGGTGCTTTTCGGTTCAAAATAGGGTAAAAAAATAAGTATTTTAAATCAGAAAATTTACAGTGAATTTAAGACATAGAACCAAATTTTGTAAAACATTTTTTTTAAAGGATATAAATAAAAAACCAAAAATATGGTTTTTTCCATTTATCGTATAAATTTTTAGGTTATGTGAAAAAAGTGTAAGAGCAATAGTTGTAGATATTTTGATTACCTACAACTTTACCATTCAAGTTTTTTCTGTAGAACTTATAGTTTTGGCAGAAATAAAAATAAACTATATTATACCCTTAAAAACTCACCACCACCCATTTCCCGAACTCGCCCGTAATTTATTTTTCCCTTCATTCTTTTTATACCTCTGCCTTTTCTAATAGGTTTCAACCTACTATAATGTTGGACCCTGGTCTAATAGAATTAGAATTATATCATCAAATGCTTTTCTACAAAACTGTATGAGATAATTTTTTTCAATAAACCAGACAAGAAAATAATCAATGACACTACCATTATTTCCGAATTAAATCTATTAAGGTTAAGATTTTTATTTATATATACCTTGAAAAATTATAAAGATCGAGACTTTTAAAAAGATATATCTGTAAATATTCGATTCAAAGATAAAGGAAGATCCAATAGTATAATAAATGCACCATGTAAACCAAGACTTACATAACATAAAACAAACATCAAAAGGCAGAAACATAAACATTGTCAAGTAACCAAAATAAATCCTGTGAAACATATATCACAAAGTTAATCATTGACAACTATATAGAAATGTAACATAACAGTAGATAAATCAACAATTAGAATCACTGATAAAACTTGGACATTAAATAAACTCGTCAGGTTCATACAGCATTTAACTCCTCAACCTATTAGATAAAGCTTTTTTTCACTGTGATTTGTACTATTCAACATATTGGTCCAAAAGTAATTCATCAATATCAAATAACCTATGAAGATTGTGGCAATGATATACTGTTTCATTACATTCAAAAATTATTCACACATTGTCACACACAAATGTTACTTTTGTTTGCCTGATCCATAAAATTCAATTGTACTCACAGTTAAATCATCTGAATCTTCTAGTGATGAAAGTTCTAACCTCATTGATAAATGTTCCAATGGGTTTTTATTTTCACTATCGGGATCACGGAAAAACAATTTATACACTGTAAGTTCCATATCCCCACAACCGGTCACTAGATATTGGTCGTCTTTCATCAATGTTATAGACCATACCTAAAATTTTTGCAATCATAACGATGCAATATAAAAGCAAAAAATTTGAAGAACATTATCATAACAACAATATATCTAGTTTGCACTGTATACAACATGAGATCCTTAGGGGGTGGATCATTTTCAATGATTTTGATATGTAAATTCTCACTACATTACTTACATATGTGATCCAATTAACACTGCTGTTTATAGTTTATAGTGTAGTCTAAAAAAAGGTATCGGTATTTATATATAGTTTTAGAATAATAATATTAGCAATTGATGCCAAATTTTATTGAATTAAAAATAATTTGTCTCCAACAATCCCATATCTGGAATTTTTTTAAGGTCAACGACTTTAAAATAGTAAGCTATATTATGAAATAAAATTCGAAAAAATTGAAATATTAAAAAAATAAAATGTCTCCCTACTTATTTCCTAAGAGCCACCGTTTTTAAAATTGAATGCTTTTAAGAGTAGAACAAGTTGTAATCTTCAATAACACAAGTCTTGAATAATGCGAATAACCATCTTTTGAGACTCTTGATATTGATCAAAATTTTTACCACGCACTTGCAGGAGTAATGATTTTTCAGCATTCTCTATTATTCTTAGGATCAATTTAACTAGATTATATTCAACATATGGCAAATGATATAAAAAAGATACAGTTGTCTGCATTATTGAGTCCTAATAGAAGTATAAGTTATTGGGATTATTATATAATTGAGGCCAGTGGGATCTATCATTATGTGTTCAACAATTATCAGAATTGTTGAGTAGATCTTGATTAATTATTGTCAAAGTATGTTATTACATGTGTGAAAATAAAATATGTATTTTAATAATATTTGATACCTTAAAACTATACCATAAAAATATTGTGCTTGCTGAAGTATTGTGTACTTCTTTTTTTGAAAATAAGGAGGATATACATTTCCAAAAGATAATACCATCTCAAAATACTAATAATGATTGATCTGCAGCTAATATTTACTATAATGAATTACATGCATTGCCAAATATTTGCATAATAATTGTAATTAACATTTAAGAGGACAGTTGGGTATATTTTTCAGCACGAAAATGTTAGTCTAAATATAAATATGTCTTCATATTTGTAAATTAATTCTGATTTCCTGTTCAAAATGATTTATTACTTATATAGTATCGAACAACAATTACTCCTCAAAGTATTTGGACACTTACCTGTATTTTAAACAATAGTTTGTATATCACTACAAACACATATCATAAAACAGAATTATTGTAATTGTTGAAGTTTTTTGAAGGTAAATTTCCAAAAGACACTTTTAATAAGTATATTGGTTATCAACAACATAAAAACTCTTAAAGTAGAAAACCAGGGTATATCAAGCAATCAGGAAGCAGATAGCTTTTCCAAAAAAGGAGTCATTGTTAACAAAATATTCTGTGTACTTACTTCAGATTGGTGTCCAGTTAAGGTTTTAAAACAGTGCTGAGTGTCTAGATCCCAAAATTTAACAAAGCTATCTTTTGAACTTGAAATCAGGATGGCATGATCTTTCATAAACTGTAACTGTGTAATGGGCCCTTTATGGCCAGACAATCTGCTTAAGCCTACTTCTGCAACTGTATCCCAAGTTATAATATCAGTATCCTATAAAAATAAAATACTTTCAATATCTTCATTTCGGAAGAGGTAATATACTGCCTAGCTGTCCTTTTGGAAAAGGTAATATGCCTATCCTTCTAAGCCATTGATCAGATATATAGTTTTCTTGTCTGAACACTTGTCCCTTTAGTAACGTCAAAGCTCTCATAAAAAGATATTCTTTTAGAAGTAACATTATTTAATGAAAGAATATTAATAATTAAAAACAAAGACTATTTCATTATCGTTCACTTCAAATTACAAGAAGTTCTAAATTCAGCCACCTACCAAAAATTTCCCCTAAATGAAGTGAATGGCAAAACAGCAGAAAACAAAAAAAATGGCATGTGTTTTCAGCAAACAAAAAATGAAGTCAGTTCTTATAATCTGGGATGTGAAGGGGAACCATGCTTTTGTACTGGAATGAATTGTTTTATCGAATTCTATAAGGGAAAATTTTCAGTTTAATAGAAGATAGATAACTGCGAACAGATTTCAAAAAATCTCCAAATGGAATATATTGTAAAAATTTTTAATAGTAATAAATAAAAAATGAATATTTACTTTTAAATACGATTTTTTTAACTTTTAAGTATTAGTTTTATGTAAATTATGACTGTACATCAACAGAGGTATATTATTTACATAATAGTTTGATTAAAACGCATTCTAGTTTTCTAATAGAATTCTTGAAGTAGAAGTGCAATGAGTTTCAAGGGCATGGATGAGACTCCATCAGAATTACCATATTTGGGATAAGACAAATGTTAAAACTGGAGCTTATTAAAACAAAAATATAGTTGTAATGGAATATTTTATTCTTACCTTTGAACCAGATGCTAATTTGTGACCAAAATTGTCATATATTAATGTTGTTACCTCCGATTTATGCCCAGAAAAAATACTGATTACTTCAGCAGATTTAAGATCATAAATTTGGATGTCTCCATTAGAATAGCCTGCTGCTAAATGTCGTTTATTTGGACTAGCTGCTAATGAAGTTACCACTGATTTTTCACCTGGTAAAACTTGTGCCTGTAAGAATAATGACAATATGGTCTATTATTATATATCAGGACATTGATATAATTTTTCCAAAAGAGGAAATGAACGAAACTGAAATAGGAACATTCGGATAAAGGTTGAGGGCAAATATTCTTTTAAATATCAAATATACCTTCTCCCCTAATCTTAGATCCCAAATAATTATATGTTCACAGGCTCCAACGGCAACAAATCTTCCTTCCTGTCCATCTAAAGTAACAAAACACACATTACAGGCTTGACTTGCTACGATATTAAAATTTCCAGCGGGAATATATCTTAGATATTGCTTTGTTAAACCCATTTCTAATAAATAACGTCCAAATTACAACTCTGTATACCCATTTTACACGTGCGAAAGTTAAATAAAACATTCTTCTTTTACGTTGGGCTAGTTTCGCAGCATAAAGATCTACAGTGGGCTGGTTTTATCTTCAGCCGTAACTGTCTTTGCAGAAGAAGTATACCTTTGGTAAAAAAGTCATTTGTCTATGTGGGAGATTTAAAAGTTTAACGGTTTGTTGTTGTTTGAATATGTATCAATATGTGTAAATATTAAAATTGAGATAAATTTTGTGAAAAGTAAGTAGGTAAAAAACAATATTTCAAATATTGATTCCTTATTTGTTCATGCTAGCATCCTGATATATCATTTTTTTTCTGTAATTTAATTGAACTAATCCAAAAAGTTTTGTTCTCAATTATCTGGCAGTCTCGATATTGCTAAATATTCTTCCTAAGTATATTATTAAGAATCTTCACACACTTTTAGTAGCTATACTCAAGTATTCTCAGTTAATTTAGACATAAGTTCTCGATAGGTAAATTTATAACTAGGTAAACAGCAGATTGAACCTCCTGCATTGATAATGAATAAATATCTACCATTTTTAAGCAAACATTTCTTTATAATCGTGCCCGTACAGTACTAATTTTTATAGATAATATGAATAATATATTTACATGTTCGATGAGAATCAGAATTTAACAAATTTATTGAAAATATATTATTATCGAACTTCCTTAGTGATGAAAAATCGGAAAACCAGGCAAACTTTTAAATTCAATGCAGAAATTTTGAATGTATATTTGTAGTCTTTGTAGTAAAACACCTAGGTGCAGTTTTTATGTGGCTTTAATCCTCTTACCCATAAAGTGTGGTTTTGAACTCCAAGGCTAACTTTTTAAATTTAAGACACATTTCCCACACACAACATACTTCATATTAGAATCCTTTTTGCAAGAAACGTATTTTATAGTGATAGTATTGACTTACTATACTTACTGTTTACTGCTGATATCCCAACAAGTAGAAATATAACTACCACATAATTTACCGATGACAAAGCAATATTGGCAAATCACACAAATTCTACCTTAGCAGCAGCAGATCTACAACAACATATTAACAAAATAAACGATTGGACAAGAATTTGGGGAATCAAAATTAATGAGGCAAAATCACTTCAAACCACCTTTACAAAATGTAGAGCAGTTACACCTACAGTAACGCTAAATGGACAAACACTACCTCAAACAGACAGCGTAAAATAACTGAGTATCGATCTAGACAAAAGACTCACCTGGAAAACACATATCCTTACTAAAAGGAAACAGTTAGGAATTAAATTCAGTTAACACTACTGGTTATCAGGATGTAAATCCAAATTATAATTGCAAAATTACGAAGTCGTCTTCAAGCCAGTATAGATCAATGGAATCTAGTTATGGGGGATAGCAGCCAAATTTCACCTGGAGATTATGAAGAAGTTTCTGTTTCAAGTATTACTCACAATCGCCGACACACTGTGGTTTATACCTAATGATGAAGTCAGGAAAGATCTCCATGCGCATCCTGTCAAAGAAGAAATAAGTGCATTTAGTTAACATCACTTAAACAGTCTTAACAACCACCCGAACGAGCTAGTAGTGAATCTACTTGACAACAGTTAACAAACACAAAGATTAAAAATAAAAAACCTTCCATATAGTTTTTAAATGTATATTTATATACAATGCGGTCCATATGTAGGGAATAAATTCAATTTTAGTGTTATTATGTACTATGTGAAAAAAAACTGAAAGAGGTCGATTTTTATTCTTAAATTGCCATTTTACAGTATGAAAATATTATATATTTTATATTTAAATAAGTAAGGGGACTCAATTTACTGATGAAAAAAAAGATATACTTCTAGTGTAACAGAGGAAATTAACAAAATATTATATATTTTATATTTAAATAAGTAAGGGGACTCAATTTACTGATGAAAAAAAAGATATACTTCTAGTGTAACAGAGGAAATTAACAAAATAACCCCTCAGGTTATACAAAATGTACGAGAATTCCAAAATCGCCTCGGTTATTGTCAAGAAGTGAATACATTTAATTTAATTGTAAAGTATATTCTAAATATTATGTGATTCTATTATCTTCATTATATGTAAAGTTTAGTGATAGAAACATTATCAAAATTTTACATCTTAAAAATTAATTTTTTCAGTTATGATTGCACCAAATTAAAAAAAAAACTTTATATTGCTGAGCACAGGACTAAAATCTCTTTCCAACAAGGTGCCAAACGACTCCTCTCTTATTTAAAATTTTTGAAGGGATGCTCATAATTCAGTGGGGGTACTGAAGGAGCATAATATTTTCATACTGTAAATTGTCAATTTAAGAATAAAAATTGACCTCTTTTAGTTTTGTCCCATATTGTACATAATAACTAATAACTATAAACAATAAATTTATTTCATACAACTTTTATTTTATATTAAGTTCATAGTTCGTAGGTGTGAGCGGCCGTGAAGCCGTTGAGCACGTAGGCTTCAGATAGGCCCGTCGTTTCCCACTTGATATTACCAAAGTCCGATGTTCTTTGAGAAGCCAATCAGGTGCTTTGGCTTGAATCCTTTGATGTCGTTAGGCAGGTTGTGGGATTTGTCCAGGTGTTTAAATCGCGCTCGTGTGATAACGTGATCTGCGGTTTCGTCCTCTTCCACCAGCGGCACTCCGGATCATCCGTGATACCCATGGTGTGAAGGTGATGTCTTAGATGGCACTGTTTGGTTAGGAGTCTAGTCACTAGTCTGATTTTGCGCCTATTTAGTTGGAGCCGAGCCCGCCTTGCGAGGAGGCTATTGAGGGACGTGATGACAGCGCTTTTGGCCACACCAATGATGGGCTCTGGGCCCAAGGGTGGGTTCGCCGATCCCAGTCTAGCAAGTGAGTCAGTTTCATCGTTCTCTTTGTTGCCCGAGTGGCTGGGCACCCAAACGGGCTGAATCTTGCAGACATCACTCACCAGATTTTGAAGGACTCTCTTACACTCCAGCACTAGTCTAGAGCATACCTTTTCAGCTGTTATAGCTTGTATGGCAGCTCTTCTTCTTCTTCTTCAAAAATTTGCTATAAATCAAGAACGCCTTTAATGTTTTTTTAAATTTCACACTGATGTCAAACATTGTTTAATTAAAAAATTTTTACTCCAGAAAATTATTAATTAGCCATCAAGGAAAATATATCAATACTTTTTTCACAAGACGGAATCTTTTAATTATCAAAAAGATTGATAATAATTATGCAATTGCAATAATCAAATACCTATTAATATTTTTTCAGATGTCTGTTAACAACTACGAACTAATAAGCATTCTCGACAAAGATAAAGAAAGGAGTCCAAAATGTTTCAAAGTGAAAAATAAAGAAAATGGTGAATTTTTTGCATGGATTATCATAGATCCACAACACTTTTCAAAACAACAAATTGCTGCATTAGAAGAAACTTTTCAAATAAGAAAATATCAAGAACATCCAAATTTATTAGGTTTTTATGATTTATTTCAAGAAACAGATACGGAATTATATTATTTAGTCCTTGAATACTGTAGACATGGGTCACTAAAAGATCTTATGGATGTTGCTTTGAGAGATGTTTCACGTATATGTGAAGAATTTTTATGTAAAATAATCTATCAAATAGCTCTGGTTGTTAAGACAATTCCATTCGTAACTAACATTGATATAAAAAATATTTTTTTCGATGAAAACTACAATGTTAAACTAGTTAATTTTGATTTTGATTGCAAGAGAACGAAGAGCAAAGGTCAAAAGTTAAGTTCATTAGGAGTTTTAATTTATGAGATATGCACATTTATTAAATTTAAAAAAAGTAGTTTCGAAAAAGAATTGAAAAATTGTGGTAATTTATATTCTAAGGGTTTTTTACTACTTATCAACAGCTTGATCAAAGACAATAGCGATTTAAAGAAAAATGTGGACAGAATATTATGCAATTCTACGATATTATTAAAATCAACCCATTGGAATAAATACAAATTATTGATAAAAATTACTGACACAATTGTTGGTTCTGCAGTACCCTCTGAAAAAGCAGATGATGTTTTTCTTATCCAAATGGAAAAATTGAGGGAGAAGGAATTAATGTTACAGAAAAAAGAAAAGCTGTTACAAGAAAGAGAACATAGAATATCGATTAAAGAAAATAAATTGGCCGTATTGGAACTTACACTGAAAAATAATATTAAAAAAGCAAATGAAGAATTAGTAAAACATGATCAAACATTGAAATGCAATTTTAAAAAAATGAGTTCCATTATTGAGAGAACAAATGGTGTTACAGAAAACTTGGATGTGAGCTATGTAAGTTGTGGGGATTCGACAATAGTTCCTACAAGCAAAAAACTTGATGCCAACGATATAATTAAACCTGCTTTATTCACAAGAACATTATCTGAAAAACGTATAAAATTTAAAGGACACAGTCCCTTGAAAGACATTGATTTTAACAGAAGAAAAACTGTTAGATACCCAAAAATTCAGAAAGGGGCGAATATGAAAATTACTGATAATGAATGGATAACTTGTTCTGATGATACAGATAAGTCATCTCTCACTTACCATAAAAACGTTGGTAAAAAGGGAAAACAATTGTTTCATACATATGAAAATAATGAAAAGGTGGTCAATGATAATACTGAGAAACCCAGAAAATGGACAGAGGAGAATAAGAAACACGCCTTTGAATTACTTAGGTTAATGAATGGTGATAATAAAGAGAATAATCCTTCTGATGTTAAACATACCTACTTGTAGATGTTAATCATCAATTCCAGTTATCTAAGGAATAATTTATAAAAACAAAGTATACCACAATGAACTGATTCGACGTGTATATCAGAAACTACTGGTAATATATTGGTGGAAATAAGAAAAATTAGTTTTACAATTTTCCAAATTTCTAAGATCCATGTATTTTTTTTGCAATCTTTAAAATATTTAAAACTTTATTTACTCGAATTACAGTCACTGTTGATCCATGTTTCCATAGAAATATTTTTTTTTGTGAAAAACTGTCGAAGTTTTGGAAAAATATAAATAATTGGAAACTATAAAGCCGCTGACTCATTAGCAGTACCGAACTGGCAGTTTATATCGCATGCATACCGACGCAATGTTATCAAATAGAGATATTCGCACAAAGACCGTCTGGCCGATGAAAAGTTGTCTTTGCTTCAATCTTTAAACGTTACTAGGCAAACTGTAAGGCTTTTTTGAGTAAAATACGTATGAGTGTAGACGATGATGACATGGTCTGCAGTTTCTTTCTCATTTTAAATAGTCTTTTCGATATAGTAGTCATTAATCGTCTTATACTTTACATGTTGGAGGTGAAGTCACAGCACGGGATCAAATTGGGCTGTTAACTTCAGTAAATCTATAAATTTGCTACTTGTTACACTCGAATCTAAGTCAGATGTTAACTTCTCTCTATGACTCCTGAAGGCCAAATTGTGAGGTGCTAAAAAACTTACAATTAGGTACTTGCATGGTTTGAGAAATAAAAAGTTTTGGGTAGTTCATTAACAACTTTTATTATAAGTTTTTTTTTTCAATTCTTTGATCAATATTTATAGGGAAAAAATTATGATGTGACGTCATAGGTATAAAATAAACAATGAACATATGATACAAAGTAAATACGACAATTAGGGGAAATGTGCCTATGATGGACCCCTTAAGGAAATATCATTACAACTTTTTTAGTTTTGGACTTATTAATTTTTTTTACATGAAAATATATACTTAGCTCGAAGTTTATTATAGTATAGGAAGATTTTTCTGTCAAATAATTTCCTGTTTAATAGCATAGCTATTTTTAAAAAAGTAGTCGAGGGGTCCATCATTGGCACACATCTGCCCATGTCGGACCCCTTTAAAATAAATGAAAAAAAAATGTCTTTAAAGTTTTATTAGAAAAAATATAGAACAAACTAACATCACGTTAGGTACAGAGCTCACAAATAAAAGACTTGCAATGGAAGGAAACACCAGCGCACTCATTATGGCACCACGAGTTACATTTTTGACAACGAATCCACTTTTCTTTTGCACGTGAGTGCGAGAATAACTCATTGCAGTAAAGGCAGCTAGCATCATCATCTGAGTCATCTTGTCCCTTTTCCAAAAAGTTCTCTAAGGCGGATTCATCTTCATCAGAACTGTCATTTTCAATGACAAGTTTCCGTTTTACTATCCTGGCTTGTTGTTTTCTTATCTTTGTTTCCTTTTCTATAACCTTCTCTTTGAGTTCATGAATTTCTGGTGTTGAATTCAAATGACCAGTTTTTCCCCTTCTTCTGCATTTTTTTTATCAGTACCAATTGCTACAGTTTGAGGGGGAGGACAAATTTCCTTCACAGAAATGTCGAGAACTGACGATGAAGACATGTTAAGACCAGATGTGGATGGGGTTTGAATTTCTAATTCCATTTGGTTCTCGATGATATCTCCTTGGGCCTCGGGAATCTGCTTATCCGTTGCTAAAGCTGGTGCAAACTGCCAGTCCTCGAAGACATGAGGATTGAAAGGATGAATGCCAGTTTTTTTGAACGAATTTATTGCATTTGATGGTACAGCACTCTTCAAATAAGCTTGATTGAGAAGACCTGCTATTTTGAATTGAGTCACTGCCTTCCCCGGGTTTTGAAGAAGCCATAATTGAATTTCTTGATCAAAATACGTATGAAGAGGACGGAAGAATCCTACGTCCAATGGTTGAACGTGATGTGAACAATGTGCCGGGAAGCAGAACACAATTACCCCATTTTCTTTTGCAAACTGAAGAGATTCGAGACTCTTATGGCTACTGTGCCCATCTAGGAGCAAAAGAACCTTATTGTTATTAGATGCTTTCGTATACTTCACGAAATGCTTTAGCCATCTACAAAAAATTTCACTGGTCATCCAACCTTTTTCTTGTACGAAAGCTATGCTACCAACGGAAGCACCGTTCATAAGCTCATCGTTCATCCTTTGACGAGGGTAAATAAGAGCAGGAGGGATGTAAGTGCCCATGACATTCATTGCGCACACTACGGTCACGTGCTGCCCACGCTCTGCACTGCTGAGTGCACCAACTTGCTTCCGACCTTTTGAAGCGTAAATTTTTTGACATTTCTTTTGGACCGTAGTCAAACCTGACTCATCCATATTAAATATATTTTCGGGAGGAAAGTTGTACTGCTCCAGAGTGTTAGATAGTGCATTGAAATAGGCTTGAATATTAGGCTTGTTAAAAGCCTGGGCTCTAGCTAATGATGTACTTTCTGGACTACGCAAAGAAATTCATGGATTGGCGCTTCAGGAATCCCCTCACCCATTTCCAACCTGCCATTTTTGTTTCACGATTGAAACGATGCTATATTTTATTTTTTTCGGCTACTTCGAATACCATCCGCCGCAAATCTTTAGAGGTTAAACCAAAAAAACGTGTTTCCATATCAATAATATATCCTGCAATCTCCTCTTCGATGGCTTTAGAGAAAATTGCGGTTCGTCCTCCCAAATTACCCTCGGAACTGTCCTGTTTAGCCAAACGCCTTCGCAAAGTTGTTTTGGGAACATTGAAGGTCTTTGCAGCCAACTTAAAGCCCATAATGTGATCTTGTACGTTCTCAATAGCCTGTCGCATATCATGCTCGTCCCACTGTTGTCTTTTTTTGGATGCCATCTCTATAAATGGAAAAGAAAAACTACTAAAACAATACAGTCGAACTCCAATAATTCGAACTGCAAGGGACCATAGCAAAAGTTCGAATTATCGAGGTGTTCGAATTATCGGAGTTGTGCACATTTACATACATATATGTATGCATTTCGATGCATCTTTCCATTTTATAAATAAATAAATATGTTATGGGTATATAACATGTTTATTTATTTAAAATAATAATTTGTATACGTTTGAAGAATTTTTGGTCCTAAAAAGGACCGATTATTTATCTTAAAATAAAAAAAAATACATATATTTATTTTTTTGTAAAGAAATCAGCTATGCTAGATTGCTTCATGCTGACGATTTTTTCCTTTAAAGCAAATCGAGTGATTCGACAAAATATCGTCGTCTTACCTAGAATCTGAAGATTCGAATTTTTCAATTTTTTTCAACACTAACAGTTCGAATTTTTTAATACCTTTGTACATACATAATTTATACAAGAAAAATTCGAATTTTTCAATTATTCGAACATCAAAAATTCGAACTTTTCAATTATTTAAACGCCAAAAATTCGAATTTTTCGGTAATTAACACAGAAAATACGAATTTTTTGATAATTCGAACTTCAAAAGTTCGAATTATCGAGGTTTTTTTACATGTGTTAGTAATAGGAATGTCAAGGGACCGACGCAAAAGTTCGAATTAACGAGGAATTCGAATTATCGGTGTTCGAATTATCGGAGTTCGACTGTATATTTATTTTGTTTATTTCAGTTCCAATGATGGACCCCTGGTCCATCATTGGGATCCGTTAAGTAGTCCATCATAGGCCATATTGCATAAATCAGATAAAAATCTCAATTTTTTTTGTTCTCCGCCATAACCTCAATTTTTACTCGTCAATCAACATGCAACAGTTCTATCAAGCTGTAGTAACAAAATCAGATTCTAGCTAAGAGTAAAACAAAAGTTATCTAACATCATGCCATGCTACTTTGTTATATCAATACATACCAATTTCAATTTATTTATTTATTTTCACAAAAACGGTTTAGATTCGCAAGAGCGCTTGTAAACAACTGACTATAAGCATCAATCAACCCAACCAATATGGTGGTAGTGTAATATGCGCGGTAAATTTGAAAATATAGCTAGTGGTCCATCATTGGCGGGGGTCCATCATAGGCACATTTCCCCTATTCTCACGGTTATTCTAAAATAAGCGTTATTATTAATATTTGATTAATTTGAAAAATGGTATATGAATCGTGTTTTGTGCAGGGATGTGAAAATACCACGACTGAAACACTTAATAAGGTTTTTTATGATGCCAAGAAATTCGAATATACTACAATAAAAATGGTTTGAAAGTGTTGGTCATTTTGACGACCCTGCGAGGTGTAATTATTTTTGTTGCCAAGATCATTTTAATATACCTAAGTAAGATTCAAATTCAACTTATTTTAATATTTTATAGTAATTAAGTTACTATGCTTTCAATTTTAAAGGTGATTATGTAATAATGTAAAAACTTAACCTATAAAAAATTTATTCACTTTATTCTTATCTATAGAAAATTTTTTTATTTATACGTAACTAATAAATAAAAACTGTATTATAACAGCACACGCTACGTTGCCGGAAACGATATCGTAATCATCAAGCAGACAACTACTTAATGTTTTTATTAAACCTATGACGTCAAAACTGAAAACCAATGAGTTTTCAATTAAATATTTAGTTATTATTTTTTCACTTTTTATTAAATATTTTACTTTCTGACATTATTTCATATCAAGAACAAAAAAATACTTTTTAAAAAACGAACAAAGAAAACTGCGTAACTCCATTGAATGCTTGATATCTTTCCTACGACTTTACCAACACTCCTACACTTATTGAAGTATTATTTCTAATTCTTAGATTCTGAACTTACCACTTAAGATGATTTTCCAAAATTTAAAACTTTATTTTCACGGTCAAACTACTGAAGAAAGACACATATGCATATGTACAACCCGAAGGTAGTTTTTTTCTTTGAAAATAGTAAATTAACCCGCTGTATTTTGGACAAACGGTTTATTCTGGGTCATAGATAGTAATATCAGATGTCGCTAAAACCCTGTTTTCACCAAAAGGTGGAATTACGCATTTTGCCGGTTGAGCCGAAGATATGATATTATTTTATAGAAGTTTATCATTTTTTTACAATTGTTTTATTATCAATGAGATCTATTCTCATTTATTATACATAATAAATTATTATAATACATTTTAAGTACAAATTTTAATATTTTTTAGGCGCTTAGACAATATAAATTATATAATGTTAGACATTTACCGTAAATGTCTCAATAGCTCAGGTTTTAACCCGGCGTTATATAGGTGGAAAATTCTTACATCAGTACATACGTGGGGTCTGTGAAACCCCATTTACCAACATTTCCTTTGATTTTAAATTTACCAATATTTTATACTTTTATATTCTTAAGCAATCATCCGGAAATCAAAATAACACAAAAAATACTTTATCAAAAATTTATTTGAAAAAAAAAATAAAATAAAAGAACCATGTGTATTTTGTACTGCTGAAAAACACATTTTTTCCTAAAAATCGGTTGAACAAAAATAAAAATTCTAGCCCTAAAAAATGTGTAAAAAACAAAAGTTTCACAAGTGAGACAACAATATATTTGAGAATTACATGCAAGTCATTACTCTTTGACTGGATTAACACAATTTTCACACCTCAGCACTGCATGCTTCATAGATAATAATGAGTGCCAGCGTTCACAGGAGTATTTGATTTTACGATCTCGACTTCTTGGGCATACGGAACACCTTCCTATAACCTTTGAAACCTTGGCCGGTGGAACTTCAACGTTATTTTTGTCGAAATAATAATGCATAATGGACATCAGCAAAACATTTTTGTTCTTTTTGGGCACGTAAGATAAAAGTGTAATATATTTCTGAAAGCCAAATAACGACGAATTTGGTTCCATTTTTTGTACTGTATGTATCCACAGACGTAAGCTTGTGCTCTTTCAGCAACTTTGTCATTAAATCATAACTAGTGTACCAATTATCAAAGGTCACATTTCGGTTTGAACCAGAAATCGGTTGTACAAGCCTATCTACAATATTTTTTGGAGAGTTACTAAGGCTGTATGGCCCTTCTGGTTGTTTTCCCGGATACACTTCCATATTTAAAACGTATTAGGAACGGGCATCAACCAAGGCTTGATGTACTTTGATGCCATATTTGGCCGGTTTATTTGGGATGTATTGTTTGAAGGAACATCTTTCACGGAATGACTCAAGCTTTTCATCAATTGTCAGGTATTATGGAGTATAGGATCGCTTACAGTTTTTGGTGAATCTATCCAAAATGGCCCGCAAAGGAGCTGATTTGTCAATAGCTAATCTGTCTTTACGAATTATCGAACCTCAGAGAGACCATTAAAAAATTGAAACGATTTAGGGACATTGGATTTCGAAAAATATCTATACCAGTCTCGTCAGTCTGCCATAAATCTTTTGAATTCTGATTCTGCTAAATAAAGAAGTCCGCATTTAGTTCTTGAACACTGGTAGCTTTTACAATTTCCATATGAAATGGATTTTTCTTCAATTTTCATCTTAGTAAAGTGCCCTATGTCTTCGATCATCTCATTATCGAAAAACAAGTTCCAACATTCTATAGTACTTTTTGCATCTGTTGCAATTTGTTTAACACCAAACAAATGAGTAATAATGTTTTCTGCTCTTGTTCGAACACGTCCATTTTCAGGTTGTTTATTCCACTTGGTTCCATCTTTTCCAACATACATATTTTTGTTTTTTTGAAGGAGGATTTCATTTGTATTTTCCAAATCACTTCGAACTTTTCTTTTTCCGGTCATTGTTAGGAGTTTGATCTTCCATTATTATATCCTACTCAGAATCGGTGCCAGAGTTGAGGTCGCTTTCAGAAACGAAATGTCATTTTCGCTTCCTGAAACCACTACGTCATCATCAGTTTCTGTCTCAGCCCACAGCGTCAGGAGCCTTTTCTGTTCCTGGAACATGACCTATACAGAGCACAAAAAAAGGTATGGGGAATGCTAAGAACGAATCCCACTGGAAAACCTATTTCGAACAACTGCACGCAGATGATCCCGAAGAGGATGGAAACAAAGAAAACAATGAAGAAGAAGATGAAGAAAGCAATGAACTGAATACCTTCCGAAAACCATAATAGACATCATAAAACATTTAAACTATAACACATCCACTCACACCTAAATTAATCAAAACCTAACAGAACCAAATACCAACAGGTATCAGACAGGGAGACTCCTTAAGCCCGCAACTGTTTAACCTGATAATGAATGAAATAATAAATCATGCCGAGAATACAGCAAGAGTATATTCATTTACAACGGGCGCAATAAAAAAATCTGTTATGCCGATGACGCTGTAATTGTGGCAGAGTGCGAAGACGACTTACAGCTCCTATATTCGTTCTACGTAAAAGCAAAAACCTTTAACGTGCAAATATCTACCGCAAAAACTAAAACCTTTGTCATCCCTAACAAACCAATGAGGTGCGAACTCGTCCTAGAAAATAGAACCATAGAACAGGTAATGTCATTTGACTACCTAAGAACACAAATCAGCACAGACCAGAATAGAATAAATGAAGTAAAAAGACAAGCAAACAAAGCCAGCCGAATATCAGGCGTACTCCGGGACATTATCTGGAATAATACCAGTATGAACAAAAGGGCAAAAGTTAAAATATACAAAACCTCCGATAGACTCATATTGACATATGCATGCACGAGACGGTAAACCAGGGACACGACGACATTTAGGAAGACTTCCAAAAAGATGGATGGATTTATGGACATCAACATCTCAAATATGACAAGTTGGAAACTACAGGCCTAAGACTTACAATACGTTGAAGAAGAAATTAAAAAACTTAGATGGGGTTTAATACACCCCAGAGCGTTTCACAGCGTATGATCTTATTCAGTGTCAACCGAGTACTGAGTTGAGACCCGGAAAAGAGGGCGGATACATATATGGGAAGCTACAGGGACGGACACGCGCATAGCTTTAAATTTGATTTCATTTTCAAAGAGTTTTCTGCAACTGGGGATTATTAAACCCCACGTATGTAACGCTGGGTTAAGGCAAAACCATCGTGTATTCAGCATCATAATTTTATTATTTTTTTTAAAGAATTTTTGTGCAAATCGAAGTTTTGGTGATTATAGATTTTAATAGTTGTTCAACGTCTTGATTACTCTATTGATAAATTTTTAATAAAATGAAAAATACCATTCGTACCAGATGCTGACTGTCCCAGTAGTGGATATTCATTGTCTCAGTGGCTGGCTTATGTTCTGTGTCATGAATTATACCTAATATAGGTATGTTAGTAACTATCTACTATTTAGATAGTGTTCAAAGTGTATTTTAAAAAAAGAATTATGAAGATAAAAAATACATCGATTTATTAAATCACAATTTAGAAATAAGTTTTTTTTTCAACTAAATAAGTGGCCATCTTATCCGACTCATCCGTGTCAGATGGCCATAGCAAGAAGTAGAAGTTCATAGTCCATATTATTTCTTCGTCTTTTTTTCCTTGCTTTGATTTTCCTTGTATTAGGTATTTTCCTTTGCCTTTTTTTCCACATTAAAGACAATAAATACACTGAATCCAATCTTCGATTTTTTCAATTTTATAGTAGTTAATATTCTATGTTTTCTGTTTATAATATTTTCTTTTGAAGCCCCTATTTCTGCTACTTGTTTTGCACGTTTTCAATTTCTGGAACTGGATTCAATTAACAAAGAAATTTAGAAGGAGCTTCGATAATGTCTGTAACAGATTTTGAGGTTCTTGGTTGGGGTAACTTCGACTCATGACGCAATGGATCTGCGATTTGACTTTCATTACAAACTTTAGGTTGTATTGGTCCTTTATTTTGCTCTTCATAGAAGTCTGATATGAAAGCATGGTTATGAATAATGGATGGGTTATATGGATCTTTTTTTCCAGTAGAGGAAACATTTCTTTTATATATAGGTTTTGAAAAAATAGTGCCAAATGTTGATCGTGTAAATCTTCGACCTGGATGATGATTGAGCTAGTTATGACATTGTTAATAAAATTACGATTTTAAGAACTTGAAAAAGCTTTGGATAAGAACTGGTCATAATTAGTAGTATGGCTTGGCATTTGCTTCAGCTATTTCAAGTACTTCTAACGCACAATGCGATGCATGTCTATCAACAATCAGTAGGACCTTATCCGCAGTTATGTGGCCGATTTTTTTAACATGTAGAGGACGGAACCATCTTCATACTCTGCTTTTTTATTTTTGCCCTTCATGATGCAACTCCATATTAAAGATATTGGACGGCTGTAAACAATGCGTTATCCTTCAAAACAGTTTTCAAAATGTTGAAATATGAGTCTACCTCATTCCGATTCATACCTTTTAAGCAAACAATAGATATTCCCTCCGATTTACGCATTTTAATATCTTGATTTCTTCGTAAAAACCCATTCACAAAATCATATCCAGCTTTCTGCTTTTCTGTTTTAAATTTAACTGCTGTACAAATTTAAATACAATTGTCTGCAGATCGCTCCTGGTTAAGGGAAATCCTATAGACTGTATTTTTAGACTAATATTTAGAATAGTTATTTGTAGATTCTTTTTAATTATGTGATTGTTAAAATGATGGATGGAGACATGTTGATTAGAATATTTCAGTATTACTGTGCAATTTAAGAGTGACTTAATTAAGCTTTTATTATAAATATATCTTAGCGTTAATGTAAGTTTGTGCAATTGTTTCGTTTCTAATAATACATTTTTTTAAGTAAAATAAAAGTTATAATTCTTTTAAAATCTAAGTACAGCTTTAAGAATTGTTTACCGTCTTTCAGTATTATTAAAAAATTTGCAATTACAGTGTATGTTATAAAATGCATTTTATTTTTATAAGTAACCCGATGAATATTCCTCCTATTCTACTGTGCTATTCAATTTTATGGATGTTTTTCCAATATCCAATAAGAGACAGACTTAAGCAGATTGCAAATGTTACTAGGAATTAATTCTAAAAGTAATCATGGACAACAATAGGAATCAGAAATGTCTAAGTTATTATTATAAAATACGAAAACACGAATATATGCCTAAATATAGAACCGTGGAACCGAAGGTATGTATAAACATTTCAAAAACCAGGCAAAAATAGTTCCATAATAATTAAAGTTACATAGGTATAACAATCAAACTTTGATGTTAGACGTAGTAATTTTTAGTAGGTATATGATGAAAAGATATTAGGACCGAATTTACAAAGTTGCTTCAAAATATGTAAGTTGAAGTAGATTTAATCCCAGGCAACTCACACACAGAAACGGTAACTTGCTACAAAATGCATTGAAAGGATGAATGTCAAAAATCATGACATATTTTAATGTGAAATACACTAAAAGAACCTCAAATCGCAACAAGGAGATAAATTTATATTATTTTACAATTATATTTTGTTGAATCTATTCTTTATTGTAGTGAGAGAGAGAGATAAAGAAAACGAAATTAAATTTCAATATACAGAAGAAAACTACAACGAGTAACAAAATTGTTGTCCATAGCAAAAATTAAACCAGTATGCAGCATGCCCGGAATTAAATATTATCATTAGAATAGAATTAGTTTACAGAGTAGAAGGCACTTTCTAGTAAATATGCCCTCAAATTATTGCGGAATGAGGGAAAAGATGAATCGATTTGATTTCAATTGGCAAGTGATTGTGCATTTTTTGCATTGTGAAATATTGAGCCCTTAACTAATTCTGAACGTGGAGTAGGTAGGTAAAGGTCTTGCTCCGCGTTCGTAAGTGGATGGCCCTGCAACGACCTTACTGAAATTTGAGAAGCGTTATTACTAATTAGGCAAACGAATTCAAGGATGAATAATAAAGGAAGAGTCAGAATTTTCTATCTTTTAAAGAAGTCCAGTGAGCCCTGCTTTAGCCCGAGTAAATAATTAATAGCTCTTTTTTGTAGTTATAAGATTCGCTCACATTGAGTCGCACCACACATACCCCAGAATGGAAGGCCAAATTAGGGAGGCGACTCTATAAGGGCATAATAAACTGTTGAAGAGGTGGATAAGTTCAGTTCTTTGGAAACTGATGTCATCGCAAAACAGGAGGAACTTAATTTTTTAGATAAGGCGGCAATATGTAGCTCTCATTTCAGGGAATTGTCCACAACAAGCATTAAGAATTTTACAAATTGACGTCGTTGTCAATGGTGATGTTTTTTAATAAAAAAGGCTGCAATATAGTTGTATATGATAAAACTTTGGTTTTAGAAACGTTCAGGTAGGGAAGATTAGAATCGCCCCATGATTTAAGAGTGATTAGGTCATTAGATATGGTCTTATGAAGTGCCGTGAGTTTAGGGTTGCTCCAAGGGAAAATAGTGTCGTCTGCACATATTTTACCATTAATGTCGTTTATAGACAAAAAAAATAGGACCTAGTACTGAGCCTTGGAGCACTCCACATTCTATTGGCTTGCAAAAAGACATCGTTGTATCAACCCTTACAAGCTTACTTCTGTTGGTAAGGTATGACACATGAACCATGCGAGAGGTGTTCCCCTGAAACCGTAGTACTGCAATTTGTTGATTAAAATATTATAATTAACACAATCGAAAGCTTTAGAAAAATCACAAAAAGTTGTTGCAGAGGAGTGATGGCTGTTTAGGCTAGAGTAGACATTATTTAGGAGGTAGAATATAGCATCATTTGTGCATTCGTTACTTAAAAACCTAAATTGATGGGTAGTAAGTATTTTATATTTAAACAGAAATGATAAAAGCATGTTTTTGACCAATCTTTCTAAGATACTAGTTAACGTGGGAAGGAATGCAATTGGGCGATAATTCAATGCTTGAACTGCTCCTTTATTCAGAGGTATAATTATAGCCGTCTTAAGGCAATTGGGAAGTGCCATTTTGAAATTAAACGTTAATTAAAGTAAAATGGTAGGTGATTTAATGTGTAATCTGGCAGATTCGAAAAAGTGTATGTATCCATATTCCATCTTCATCTAAAAACGTAGCGCGTGGTCTCAGAGACTTGTCTTAGGTTGCCTTCGTAGACATGTCTATAGACCAATCCCCTTCTACGGGCCTATTGCGAGACGAAAAATCGCAGGTCTAGGGTCTTCCGACTTCATGCAACATTAGACATATTGCGCAACATTTTGACAGTGCGGACTTCAATCAGAGTTTAGAGACGAGACGAGTCTGTCTCAGGCTACAGAGTGGCGTGGTTCGACTGTTTTTGTGTAGTTCTTTATTTTTTGTTAATACAGCGCTTTGTGAAGATGTCGAACGAGGAGGTTTTGAAACTGATTGAAGATTTCCAAGCATCTCATCATTGTTTGTGGGATATTACAAGTCCAGACTACAAAAACCGGGTAAAAAGGAAATTGGCCATGGAACCTCTGACTGCAAAGCACAATGTGACAGTGGCGGAAATTGCAAAGAAAATTCATAATTTAAGAACATCATTCAACGGGGAGTAGAAAAAAAAACTCGACGACAAGTAGATCATCTCCACGGCTGAAGTAAGTACAAATTTATTATATTATATAAATTAAATTCATTCTTTATTAAAATAATTTAAATCAACCTTTACTTATATTTATTATTATATTATATTAATTTATTGAATCCTATTGCCGAGGTACCTCCCCATCAGGGGAAACAAAGTAATCACAAAATTCATCACAAATTTATTTCCCTTCTCCATGATCCTTCAATTAAATTTTCATCACCATCAAATGGGTCAAAACTTCCATCTGAGATGTAGTCACGTCTTGAAACTGAACTCCTGCGTAAAAAATTGGGTAGATAGATGCAAGCCAACACGACAGACTTCACTTTATTAGTCTCTAAAAACAGCGGTTTAAGATACATCTGGAATTTGAAAGACATGATACCAAAAACATTCTGTATTATCCTTCGAGCTCTGTTCAGCGTATAGTTGTACACTCTCTCCTGAATGTCTAATGTACGTCCAGGGTATGGTTTCATTAAATAATTAGACATAGCAAAAGTATCTTCTTCCACCAGAACGTATAGTACTGATACTGTTCCCCCTGGTGAAGCCTCGCTTCTAGGTATGTGTGCAGTATTGTTTTAAATACTTAAATACCATTCCATCAGAAATACGTCCTTGGCATCCAAGATCAGTGTACAATAAGTTGAAATTCTTATGAAAATGTTAATAAAATATGATTATATAAATTCAATTGTTTTTTGCTTTAGTACATTAAAAATAAAAATTATCGAACCTTTTAAATATTTATTTAGTCAACTAAGACTTTCAAGTTGGCTAAGCTGACTAACATTGTTTTATGTTTAAAAGGTCAAAATCTACAAATGAAGCTTTTAAAATCAATTAAAAATATGGTTAGACATTACTTAATGCCATTTTGATCTTTATATTTTTATAATTAATTTCATCAGTTTACAATGTATGTACATATAAAATATATCAATAATATGATCAGAAATTCAAATGAACCTTGAAAAAGTTTTATATATCATTTAAATGCTTCCAATAACCATAACCATTCCAAATTAGCAGGTTGATTAGGTTAGGTTTTAATGTAATAATACAAGAGTATCACAACAGAAATATAAAAATAATTCTTCATTATATCAATATGTATTAACAATATTCACTTATAAAGTATTTGTTAAAAGTAAGGAACTTTTGAATATTTGAAATGGTTTACTTCTAGGAAGTTAATTTCAATTCAATATATATAACTAGGAATTAGAAAAGAAAGCAAATATTCTAGATGTACAATATATTAACTATGAAACATTTTTACATTTACCAACTAGGTTTTTCACCTTCTTTAAGTTCTCTACCATAAAGAGCACTTTTATCTCGAAATAAAGTAAGGCGCTCTGTTTCCAGCCTATCTAAATACCATCCAGTAACTAATCCAATTACTGGTAGGATACCCCAACCAATGCCCTTAGGAATAATTGGATAGAACATTTTCTTTATATACTTTAGCTTTGTATATTTGTGTACGACTGTAGTCGGCGTAGATACTACTTACTACAAAAAGGGGTAATACTGTTACAATGCAGTACCTTTTTATAAGGCGGCCGATTCCTAGGGCCATCTAAAAATTACATCATCATTTAGGTTATGATTTATTTTAAATAAAATATAGTGATGTAGTTACACATTCAGTATTTTACACACTTACAAAATTAAAAATGCGCCTTGAAATCAACTTATGACAATCTGCTTTAGAAAATTGTCCGATTAAAAATTATTACCATCAACTAAAGATCTATCAATTCATCTGTCAAAATTGTCATCTTTCATTTTTCTGACGTTTTACCTGTACATTATTGGTACAGCAACCATTTATTTTATATTTATTTTTATTTTAGAACCCTAGATGGGCATGCCAGTATAAATGACGCAAATATAAATAATTTTAAATTGCCGTTATGGAGGGTAGATGTAAGGAGAACCATCTCGATGTATCGAAAAGTGTCTGTTGAAAAGAAGCAAATTAAGGTGGCGCTATAGTAGCAAATGGAAGAATTTTAAATAGAGCACCACAAATTCTTAAAGTAGGATAGTAAATTAAATTCTTTTTGGAAAGATAAATATTTCAAAGAAACTATTAATATACAAATTCATTCGAAAATTGTACATAAAATATATAACTGCTGAATTCATATCATTTCCACTTGCTACACTAGCGCTATTTTGGCGCTTTTTTGTATTATAATTTACTGTTTACAGCTGGACACTTAATCAATTAATCCCCCATACAAGACGGTTCTTCTTACCGCTACCCTCCATAGTTGCAGTGAAAGTAACTGTTTCCGGAGTATATAAGGTTATCTATGTTTCTGGTTGATGATTCATTCCTCCATTTTGCTGTGTTTGTCTTATTTGTATGATAATACTTTAATTTGTCAGTAGTTTGTCCTTAGATAGTGATTCAGTCAAAAGAAATAACTAGGAAGCTTGTGAAATAAAATATATCTATCCCCGAGACTAAATACTACAGGTATATCACTGCTTCGATTTCTCTAGAAACGGCGGATATTTAAATCGGATAAGTAGATTCCACAGCTTTTTTCAATCGATAATCGTGTGTGTGCGTTTTGCTACACTGACCCTTTAAATCTACCTCATATTTTGTCCTATATGTTCCGACCTTTAAAGTAGGATATTTTTTTGTTTAGAATATAGAATATACATTTCCTGGTTGTTATGGAGGGAAAAGGTCAGAAGAACAAATATGTATACATATCTAACAAAGTTAAATAAGGTTTGTGACACATTGGTGTAAATTTTAAGAGAAACGCCCTGGACGACTTTTCACACTTTTGTACAAAAAAAGTTGTTGAAATTTCCAATAATAAACTATGATCTAAAATTTCTAATCCCACATATTTCAAATCGTTGCTACATTGATAACATATTCTTTGTCTACACCAGCGCAATTCTGGAAGGTTTTTATATATTATTAATTATTTATTTATTCTATTATTTTATGTAGCCGGATATTTTTTTTTAAATTTTCTTCCGTATGAAATATTATTCTTTACATATACCTTCTATACTATTTTTTTATAGTATAGTTATGTACTAAAACATAATTTTTGGTGAAGGTTTTAAACAGTCAACTCTCGTGATTTTAGATAGATGGCAACACAGAATATATTCAGGGTATGTTCTGTGTATGGCAAGATGTGTTGATTAGATTAAAGTCACTTGAAGAACATAGAAGTTTTGAAGTATACAGAGCGAAATAGAAGCAGCCAATTAGCCCCTATTCAACATGCTCCGCAGGAATAGAAATGGTATTCGAATCTACGATGTGACAACAACTATTTACTACTATATACGTTTTACTATTGATATTCCTTAAAATCAGTGAAATTGCAAATATGTTTAGTCAAATGTATAGTATAATAAATTGACTATTTTTTCTACTTAGATCTAAATACCGCTTCTAATCTCCGCTAGTATATAGAATAGACTTTTGAGAATATCGGTCTAGAAAGTGGCGCTGATTGGTTGTTTTTATTACGCTCGATCTACTCCGAAACTTCTATCCTTTTCATGTGCTTGTACCCTCAGTCGCTTATGTGAACAGCTGATTTTTCAGTAGTGTAGTTTAAATGCCGAGGTTATGTTTTAAAGAAAAGCAAGAGTATGGTAAACATTCATGTACGAAATAAAAATGTTAGTTAGTGTAGAAAATGGCAGAATTAGGTTCAACAAATTTTGACGTTTTAGAAATTAAAACTCGTAGTATAGAACAGACTCTGCTTCCTCTTGTTAAACAGGTAATGCTGCATTAGTCGCTTGTGAAAAGAAACCCACAGTGAAATCTGCATGTGTATTTAAGTGGGTGTGCATTCAGCTTTGTGAAAACAAATAGTTGTAGTTTGGTGTTTTTGTGTAAACCTTTATATTATCAAATCAGTGGTTAAGTGCAATTTGATTTATGCTAATTTTTATATTTGTATACATTGATTTAATGCTGACTAATTTGCTAGCATCAGTAAATTTTACAATCATACTTTTTAAAAATTTTGTTATTTAATCAGCAAACGTTTTGTTACTTTTTAATTTAGGAGGTGAAGTTTTTATTAATAAAATGTGATAATTAGTAAATTAAACATTTTTTTAACAGTGGTAGCAAAGGGGTAGAGTAATCAAGAATATACATGAAAAATTTTATATATTTTTTTATATTTTGGTTAAATTCAACAGCTTTCTGACATTAAGCAAGTATACAAAGAAAACTCCAAAGGATTATTTATAGTTGCTGAAAGTCAGTAAATCATTGGAATAATAAATAATAAGATTATAGAATGATTTAAACTTAAAATTAGAAAAAATTGTCCAATCATAGTATCAGAAACATTTTAATTGGATCAATATTAGGAAAATATTCATTGAAGTTGAAAATGTTGCTAAATTTGTGTGCACATTAATTTACAGCTTAAATGGCCCACTTATCAAACATTGCATTGCATCACTGTCCAGTTTGTGTTGCAAGCAGACTCCTCAGAGATTTAACAGCTGCACTTTAGCTACACTTGTTCATCTCAGTCTGACGAGCGAGTCAGCATCGTCATTGTCCGAGTGATTTGTCACATAAACGATCTATATAGGAGCTCTGCTATCTGAGCAGATTAAGGTTACTGTCTCTGTGGCGTTGATTAAGTATCGCCCGTCCATATTTCATCATAGCGAATACTTCAACTTGAAAGAGGCTAGTGTGCTCCCCAAGCGAGAAAAATTCGCTTATCTCCTGTTAATCCATTTATCCTGTACCAGGTGGCTTCATTATCTAGTATTGCGGTCATGGAGCCCGTCTTCTCGTCTCGTCAGTATTGTGTGCCTCCAATCCCTTATTATTAACAGTGAATGGCGCCATTTGACCACTGTCCATCAAAATGTTTGGACATTTACCTGTAACCTGCGTCTAGATTCTCACATGATCGGTTACTCTATGCTGCTATGTGTTGTTATATTGTCCATGGTGTTCCCCCAAGTAGCTAAAGAATAAGGGTCCAATGCTGAAGAGTCCTGTAGTGGATGAAATTATACTTCTACTGGATGTAAACCCTATATATAAAGGTCCTTCATTAGTTTGTTTGTGGTAAGATAATATTCACCTATAATATCTATATTAGCAGTAATATTACTCATATAAATATATTTGTCAAGTTATGATTGCAATAATGATTTGAAATTACTAGACAAAAATAGATAAACAAATGTATTCATACTCTCCTATTACCAATAATTGATGAAGCCTCATGGAAATACTTCCTTTCAGATGATTTTTTTGTATATTTTATATTTAATTATTCTATGCAATTTTTAACTTGCCACCAAAGTTTTTATATATAATATATTTTTACTTAGTGAACAAAATAAATATGAGGTGCCACAATTGGCATACCTATTTATATATCTAATTATAAATCCTGTTTGCTCAAAATGAAATACTATTTGATGTTAAATAATCTATTGTATCCATCTTTTATATACTGATTGTCTAAAGACATCTCTTACCTAGTATTCATGAATTTCTTCAAATTATTTCAATTTAAGTCAAGGCCTCAAAGACAGTGTGTAAGGTACATAACATTTCATTGATGAAGAGATTTGATAGAGGTGGTATGGCCCACCCAAAAAACCAACGGAGCAAGAAAATTGGTAGGTAGTTATTTACCCTTGAAGACTACTATACCTCAACAAAGTCAGTGGGAAATGTTATTCTGGATGAAATTGGTCATAAACCTACAACGCATTCAGTATTCAGCTGAGTTTACATTTTAGATTTGGAATATTGCTACACCTGGTAGGCATTACATAATATACTTTCAGTCAGATACAGTCGGATAATATCTTTTTCAATATAAAAGCTGTTATAGTACCTAGAAGAAGCCCCACCAATCTCTTTTAGCTCATCCAATCAGTTGCTGCATATTGAGCATACTTGCATTGTGATCAGTAGAAAAGTAAGCCGATTATAAAATTTTTCACTTTGTACTTCTATGTCGTATAAATAGCAGATGAAATACCTCAAACAATTGATCATCTTAATCAATTATGTCCAGAAGGGTAGCAAAATATATTCAATTAAATGGAGTAGCAACAAGTTATTAAATTGTGTTTGTATATTGGAATTGTTCTTATTAGATTGATAGATGTGAGGTGTGAAATATAAGGGGTCAAAAGTTATGAGAATGTATGTGAGTGATTTCTAGGAAAATTCGAAACTTTTAGGATCTTTGTGGTAAAGTAGAAACTTCAATAACCTTCAGACACTTGTTATGTATCCTCTGTATATTTTAAGTATTTTTAAAAGATCTTAACAATTTCTTGAAATTTCGATGTCTTTCGATATTTTCCAAAAATGTAAGCAGTTTCATAATGTTCTAAAAATTCCATTTAATTATTCAAAAGTTTATTGACGACCAGAGAAGTTGCAGGAAATTATTTTTAGATTTGTAAGTACATTGAACAAGCTCATATTAACACAAGGAGATAAATCCTGGGATATGACCTAGTGGAATAGCCTTGCTTCAAGGCCAGTGACGCCCATAGGATTCTCCAATATTGTAGAGACTCCATGGGTTAAGGTGAAAGCGACAAAGGGGATTGAAAATAGACTACTCAGGCCATTAGGACCGACCGACCATCAGGTTTCCACATTTATAATATTAGTAAAGTCCATTGAAATTTAAAAAAATTAGTTTTCAGTAAAATTTGCTTTAATGAAAGTATGCTGGAAATGCTAGAAAATACACCATTTTTTCTAATAATATGTAAATTATAATGTAGTTATAGAAAACAATAAGAGAGAGTATTGAATATTTTAGAATTTAGGAGGTACCGATACTATTATTATTATTATTATTATTATTAAGGTAAATATGGACTGCCTGACTTTTCGAAGTAGAAATAAATGAAATTCAATTTATTATTAGTATTAATTTTGGCAAAAGACTTCCCATTTATGTATTTAAACAAGTACTTCTTTAAAAGCAGTGCGCTCTACTGACGAAATATTACTCGGACTTCTTCGTGCCAACAATGGTGATTTTTGACGTTTGATGTTATTTACATTGGTGGCTACATCTATTCCAGATGCCAAATCCAGCGTCGACTGCAAGCATGAATTTGCATATTTAGCTCCGTAAAATACATTTTAAATTAAATAAATGCATTTTAAATTATGCAAAAGATTAATTGTCTTCGAGAAATTCGAGCATCGCTTGGATAAGCTGCCACGAGTTTTTTTTTGTAAAATTCTATTTTATAGACAAACTTTTGTTAACTTCGAGGAATAATAATGTGGATATTCACGGTTTCTAATTTAATATGTAACTGAAATGTTTAATGTTTGTTTTGACGAAACTACGTTAACATCCACCTCTTTAGCAGTAAACATTTTGTTGGTAATATAAAGACTATTTTCCACTAAATGGACAAACTGAACACGTTTTTTATCACCACTACACCAATCCTCAAAATTACGCTGTCTGACACCGGGTTTCGATAACCAAGTTAACGTCTTTAGAAATTGTGTTTACCTCCGGTGCCGAATGAAAAAAACTTTTAGTAATCTTTCCCAGTGCTGGTGTGATTTGCGGCAGTTGGAGTTTTATTTTTTCAGTCCAGTTTCAATGTGTTTTGAAACTTGAGTTTATTTAGTGCAAATCAGAGAGGGAAATGTTTTATTTTCAAAAAATTGTTACAATTTGTAGATAAAGACTTGTAAAAACTAAAAAACTAACAAAAAAATAACTAAATATAGATACAAATAAAATAAAATTTCAATATACAGAATAAAACCACAATGATTAAGAAAATTATAGGTAATAGTAATAGGTAATATAATAATTAGTATATAAGTCCATAGCAAAATTAAATCAGTATGCAGCATGCCGGGAATTAATTAATATTAATTTAATTAATATTATTATTAGAATAGAAGCTGTTTACGAGTAGAAATCACTTTCCATGTCTTCAAATTATTGCGGAATGCGGGAAAAGATGATATCGATTTGATTTCAATTGGCAAGTGATTGTGCGTTTTTTTTTTTCATTGAGCCTTTAACTAATTCTGAACATGGTGTAGGTAGTTAAAGGTCGTGCTCTGCGTTCCTAAGTGGATAGCCGTGCAACAATCTTTCTAAAATTGGAGAAGTGTGCTTAGGAATTAGGTAAATGGATTCAAAGATGAATAGGGAAGGAATAGTCACAATTTTTAATCTTTTAAAGAAGTCCCGGTAGTGAGCCCTGCTCTCCCCCCCAGCTCTCTTTTGTAGTTTGAAGATTCGCTTAAATTGAGACGCACCACACGTACCCCGTGGTCGTGTTGTGTTTCTATTTAGAAATGTACGATTTTTGTAGATTTGCTTTTATGAATTTAATGCAGTGGATTTGAGATTTGATATTTCGGAAACGGCTTTCACGATTTTCATGAATTTTTATTCCTGAGGAAATTTTCTATGTTTTTGATAGCTTTAAAAAATGCTGGATATTTTTCATGTGATGTTTCCTATGTCTAATTACATTTAGATTTGCAAAATCTCTACAATAAGATAGCTGTGATTGATTAAACTAGTTTATCTATTCCTATTACTTTACACATTAATTATTCAACTGCTTTTGTGCTGTCAGATAGTGAAGATGAATTATTATGCACATCTCCATAAATTAGATACTTTTTCAACATTGTTGTAATAGTAAGAAAATGGTCATCGTTATTGAACAAACATACTCTTAAAGGCCGCTTGACATTTTTTGCAATTGTATGCAATTTCTTGCAAGGTCAAAATATTGCATAGATGCATATTGCACGTCGCTTGATATTATGCAAGTTTCTTGCCATTGCATCATGGCTACCAATACCAAAAATTCAATAAGTGAATTAAACAAATACCTTACCTAAAATTTGATTCAATATTTTGTGACCGGTTTGAACATGATGAAAGTAACTAGATTTCTCCCTAGAATTGCAGCTTGCACGTAATAAAAATGACACCAAACCGATGATGAAACAATCAGCTGAACTTCATCTGCGCATTGCATTGCACGTTGTATTGTATCATGTCAAGCGGCCTTAATAATACAGCATAAATGTCACCAACGGTTCTTTAAATTCCAATTTAATTGTCGTAATTTACAGCAGTGCATATTTTAGCTAATTTAAGAAAATAAGAAATATGAAAATTACTCTACATGAACTTTCTTTTCCATACCAAATAGCACACAACAAAAATAATTGATTTAATATAGGGGATCATATAAAATTACGTGCGTTTCTTGAACGACAGTTCCAAAAACAATATAGCTGAAAAAGGGAAAGCTTGTATGCCAGATCAAATTCATAATTTTCTAAACACAGCTCCGAGTCTAGTCGATTGCATGATTTATGTTGGTTTGCTAATATAATGGGCATTACGGATGCTTGTCGTGCAGCGGACTTGCACTCTATGCAAATAACATTAGTATACAGAAGTTCATAGACGAATACAAAAACGAAAATTGTCAGAAAATTAATTGTTACGGAAAAATTTTATATCGTAGCTAAGGATGGAGAAAGACATTGCTTTACAGGGTGTTTTGGGACTTGATGCAAAAAAATTCGCAAGTGAGTAGATGACGTGCAAATAATGCTGAACATAAAATTTCTTATACCACCCCTCGTTCTTGAGTTATAGGCATTTAAAATTGCGAAATCGGCACTTATATTTGAGTATATTTTGTAAATTATACATTCGAACATTATGAATTTTTAATGGACAATTACTATTGATCGTTGTACATGCCAAGGAATCCGTTCGTCATACAGAGACATTCTGAAGAAAATTATCATAAATTGTAAAACAAAAAATCAACATAGATTTTGTATTAATGTGTGGGCAGGTATAGTGGGTAATAATTTATTAGGTCCATATTTTTTTAATAATAACTTGAGTGGTCAGCGGAATTTCTCTAAAATGATTTCTCCCCATATTATGTGATATTACTTTAAACAATCGCAGATATATGTGGTTCATGCACGATGGAGCCCCTCTCCACTTCCTAAATGATATAAAAATCATCTTAAAACATGTTTCCTAACAGGTGGATTAGTCGGGGAGGTCCATTCGGATGACCATCACGTTCCCCTGAATTGAATCCATGACTTAGTCTGCCCAATATACGTCCTGTCACAATCATTACAGCTAATTTTATATATACCAATCTTTTCCAAATTGGGTATTTTATCCTTAGGACTACCTAACAATTGTTTTAATGTATTCTCTATACGAAAAAGGTAAACGTAGGAGAATTCATACCTAGAGTAGGGAACCCTCATTAGCCGGCTCGTTCAGTGCTTGGGTGAGAAGCCTTCTGAGTGATAAGAGTGTACTCGTCTCTGTTGAGCAGCGTATATTTCTAAAGTTTTTGAACTTTAAAACATCAATATCATTGTTATGACTTATTAAAGGTTTATAGAAATGGAGATTCTTTGTCAGATAAATGGTTTATTTTCACATAGTCCTCTCAATTTTCAAAAAATGGTCAAAGGAATAATAGAGGCGTTACGTACAGAAACTTCAAGTAAATTAGTTCTTCCAGATCCTACTTAGAGGTCGGTAGTGGATCACTGAAAGGATCAGTACATTCATAGAATTAAACAAGTTGATTCATATTAAAATCGGTTACAAAAAAGTTATTCTAATTTTATGACGTAAAGCAGTGGGAAAAACGGAAATATAACATGAATCGAGCAAAATGGGTTTGTCTTTTGTCGGAAATATTCATTGAAACAACGTATTTAGTAAAGCACGCATTTTTACAATGATAAGCTGTCAGTTTATTACTATTACTATTTTAGTTATAGAAATAAATGTCTTATTGGTTTAAAGTATACCAAAATTTCTGTAAACTAAATGGAAGTCAAACCACTCAAACTAGAAGAAAATTTGAAATTATTTCCAAAACGATCCTTTAATCTTTATAAAGTTTCAAACTTTCTGAAGTTATATATGCATACATTCAAAAGTCAAAGTGCTTAGAAACTTGCTCCATTTATGTTTATTTGGTTGAACATTAAGGAAGTAGAAATACCAACTAAAAATGAGTCTTTACAACCCGCAAGCCAATGTAAATTCTAATATTATTATTGTAAAAAGGTAACCATGAGAATGCGATTTAACATTCTACTGGTATCATGTTTCCTTATATGTGTCCATAACCCTCCGCTGTTGGACAGAAATTCAAATAATCGGTTAATAATCAAAATTCTAAATTTTATGGATCACTCTGCATTTCTTAGCCTTGGTTTCTTCTTGCATGAACGAATCTTAGACTCCATTACGAAAATCTTCCAAATATTAAAACTTGTAAACATTATTGGGGATGAAATATTGGTGATTTTTGTTTTTGAATGTCTAAGGCACTTTTTTATTCATAGATAGTTATTGATCGATAATTTACATTTACATTAACAAAAATAATGAACACGATCTTATAACTCAAGCAAGTCTGATAGTATCCAAATCTTTTATTAAAAGCTGTTGTATAATTACGTGATTACTGATTTGTTATTTGATAGATTGTTACCATTAGTCTATTTTTATAGTTAACCCCGATTATAAGGTATGTCTTCTACACTACGCTTTTTAGGTATCCTTATTCCGGCTGTTTTGGAAGACAATATTTATGTAATTTAGAACAGCAAATGTCATTAAAATTGTTACCAACTGCAATTCTTATTAAAGGAACTATTCGATATTTACAACAAATCTAAGATTAGTGACAATTTAAAATCAACAATCGTGGTGATTAAATAAATTACTTAACACAAATGTGCTATGCTACTGCCTTAGAGGCGCTGTTAAACTTGCCACTTCTTCTTCATTTTATATTGAAAAAAAGAGATATTTAGTGACGCCCATAGGCTAATCCATACAGAACAATTGAAGTCAGAGAATATGACAGCTCAGCAAAGATTATAGAATTAATAAAGGTAGAAAGCAGTGACAAACCAATGGACTAAATGCATAAGATGATGAACACAGACATCTCATGCGAACTGGCAATCATGACGACCAATCATGGGTCAATATAGATCTTCCGCTAACTCGAAATGCATCTCTAAACATCAACAGCAGGCATGACCATCCTAATGAAAGTAGGAACATTAAATAAAACTACAATAAAATATTAAGTGTTTAATTAAACTGTTAAATCATTTAATAAAACAGTTTTCGACAATTAATATACTTGAAAAGTGTTAAGAAATATCAGTCCCTGCTAAATAAGGCTATAGTTAGCTAAACTGATTTTTCACACAAAAATCCTCGGCATAGGGCAATCAATTTGTTGATAGTGTCTTGTGATATACTGCTTCAACTTCCGCATGAAGGAGGATGGACCTGGGCTCCGAGGAGGCCAAACCATATTTCTTTTTTAAGAAACGGCATTTTGTTTTATAATTTTTGTTTGTTTAGTTCTGTTGTTAAGCGCTAGCTAGTAACAACAATGAAATTATCTTCACTTGACATGGGAGCTCTCGGCCTTCCCGAACGTGGAGTTCTTGTGTCATGAACACAAGTCTTCAATTCTAAAGCAATATCACGTTCGGAATTGCCTTCATTACGTAAAACAACGATGACTGAACGCAATTAGCTGCTAATTTCGCGTGCTTTTCCCATTTTAAGACGTGTCCAGTGCATAAATCATAAGTTTAGCCAATTGAGATTGTTTGTGAACATATCCATGTAGCCTCAGATAATAATAAGTCGGAAGCACGTGTTTAAAAGGTAAATAATCCTTATTATTGACCAATGGGAAACAAAATTAAAACGTTTAGTTATTAGCATATGATAAAAATATTATTACGACTCTACCAACTGGTTCTAATGTAGCGTTTGTCGGCGTTTGGAAACAATACATGTTTATTGTCCAATAACTTGGAAGTAAATAAAAGAATGACTTCTTTAGATATTCTATATAAATAATAAAATGTGAAAGTGTAAATCTTATTTATTTAGGTTACGGGGTTTCGTTACAATTAATAGATAATTATGTTGTGTTAATGTAGCCTTAAACTTTTGGCTTGCAGTATATGTGCTCAGAATTTTGTGGATAAAAACCTCTTTTGATTTTGAAACAGAGCCCTACTTTGGCTTCTTGAGATTTCATACAACATTGAACGGATTGCTAAAGTATCAGATGGAGTCTTACTGGAGAAACACTCCAGATATAAGACAATTCCAAAGATATATGACTATATCAGCAAGTAGTAGGAACTGGTGTTTTGACAGGACATTGCTCCGTCAAATACCATCTTGAAACGATAGGCAAGGCAGAGGAAGGCAATTACAGATTCCGCGACGAAGCCATAGGGGCAACAGAGCATCTACTTTGCGAATGTCTGCTCATTTAAGCGAAAAGCTTGAGTACCTCGAAGGAGTATTCCTAACATCTTGGAAACAGAAACCTTAGAAAAATAGATATTTTTTCAGGTATAGGTGCAGAGCGACTGGAAAGCCAAAAAGACTTTCCAAACAATCTACAATCTACGGTCGTCTTTTGTCGGATAATTTTAAAGCGATTTTATGTTGATTTGGAAAAGATATTCTTTTCTGTTCTGTTCCTTTTCTATAAACATAGTTTAATTTTACCTAGCACGAACAAACTTATTTGATAACGACAATGAGAAAATCCCAGAATCCATATTTTTTAATAATCATAATTTCAAACGTTTATAACTTGGGTCTATTATATCTATGATTATGAGATCTTGATGGTTGTATTTGTGATTTACTAGAGTATTGGAAACTATGGAAAACTATATACTACTATGTACTACTATTTCACAAATATATCGATAAGTTGTTATTTTGGCGCACCCTGTATACGTCCAAACGACTTTCGCAGATGGCCTTCTTTGTAAACCCAACAGAAGTAGAGATTTTAGCAAGTTACTTTAATTTATAAACACACTATACGTATACTGCTTAGAGAAGATATAGTTTAAATGAACTTTATTCAGGTTTAAAAATAACTTATTGGAAAATGGGATTGGAGAATGTTTTGAAAATATCAATTATCATCTCAATATGTATTAATATCATTATCTGAATATGTGGTGAATAGAACTCACAGTTTGCTTTTTATTCCGTTTCGTCTTTCAAGTTTCTTATTCAGTGCAGGATTAAGGCCGTTCGAACAATTTGATGCAATTACTACTGGAGATAATAGGGATTTATTTTTTGAATCATCAGAATATTCGATATAATAGTTTTTTGTTTCGAAAATATTGATTGAACTGAAAAATAATAACATTATCTAAAAAGAATAGAAAGAAAAATAAATTGCATCCGCCATTATATGAGATTATGGAATCTCTACTTTTCACTTCGGAAATTATTTCGAATTTGAATAATTCGATAATGTGGTTTGCCGTTATTAAAAGAGAAAAATATGTCGGTTTCAATATCCATAATGGCTTGCAATTGTAACTGCTGACTAGCTTTGATGTTTTTGCGTCGTTTCAGACCGACGTAACAACTTCTCGTTCGGATTTCTAGTATAGTCTCCAGTTATATTTTGATAAAGACGGAAGTAGGTCTAAACGTCAATTTTTTACCTGTCTTAAAAAACTAATTTTCATTCAGAAGACATCTGAAATCAAGATGATTTAGAAACATATTAAAAGGTTTAAGAAATTGAAGAAATATATATAAATAAACATAAATAAATAAATCCTCTTGATATAATGGGTAGACAGATAATAATACCTCGAACACTATTTGTCGTAGAGACGGACAAAAAAACACTATATAAAAATGAACACTTTTTTCTTTCTATCCGTCAATTGAATTCAAAGTACAAACAGAATTACTATTCAAAGGAGTAATTTCTTATCCAAACTAAAATATCAGCTGATAAGTATGCAATTACATACCACTTAATTACACGTTCTATGTATAAATTATCAGTCTGCTTTGTTATTAATGCCTGTCGAAGAATCTGACTACCTCGAACGTAACTGTATCTTCACTGTTGTTTGTATAAGCGCATATTGGAAATTGGAATACTCTTTATAGAGTAACTTGATATTTCGTTTTCTGCTCTGTTTAGCAAAAAAATGATGGTAGTTTTTTTGGGTCTATTTTCATAAGACGAATACAAATTTCTTCTATTCCATATACCTCTAATTTTCTATAAAAGTTTCTTTGGTTCGTCAGTTTTAGAACTTCTTCAAAAAATGTCATAATTCTTCAATCAGCAGTTTTGGTATTTTTTCCTTTCATGGCGTATTTTATATCAAACGCAGAATGAAGTTTTCAACTTTTTCTCTTTTTAATTCCGCAATTTCTTCGATGCAATCTACTGTGTCATCTCCCAGTATTTGACGTTTTCCAATCTAGGGCACCGAAAGAACAGATCCTCGATCGTCTTTTCTCCTTTACGCTCATTACAATAGATATCTTTTGTAACTTCCCATTTTTGGATTATTTTGCAAACAGTACAATATCCAGTGATAAGTTTTTGGTTGATCTTTGTTTTTATTCATGTATCTTGCTATTTGGTTCTGATTTCCATCGGACTGTAACTGTTTTTTCGGCATGCTCTTTTCTTGAATCACTTTTCGCGAGCCTATTTACACGAAAGTTACCTTCCACTTCATAGTGTCCAGACATCCAGCAGAGGCTTATTCTAGTGCCCGAATTCAAGAGACTGCTCATTGCCACTTTTGATTGTATTATTGTGAAAAGATTCATGACATCAAAACATAATAATAGGAAAACTTAGTGCACAGAAAAGAAAACATTAGCAAGTAACGTTACTTTATAACCTCTATAAAACTACATGATATAAATCTTCATCTATAACTCGATCTATATGCTTTTGTTTTCCCCTTCTCAAAAATCTCAATTTTGAATCTGATTTTGTAACAGAAAAGATTAAAATTCTGTGACATTACCAATTTCATTAGTTTTACTGAAAATGTTGTTTCTAAAGGGCTGCGTTCAACTCTGGCACCCCTTCTTCATTTACATTTTATTTTGAGAATATCCAAGCTAAAAGCCATTTTCTCAACATTCTTATCGTAATTTTTTTGCAAAGTGTCTTTCACGAGAACGTTAAGAAGTATATTGATGAGAAAAAAGATATTCTGTTCCATGAGGGGTTAAGATTTCAAGTTTTAGTTAATCTAAAACTCGTTGGTAGGATATCCAGTTTATTTATTCTATTTCAACCGCTAATTCGTTGAAATATAATGTTTCTCAGTGTTTTGTTTTAAGTTTGATTATTATTCTACGATATGTAACCTTCAATCTCTAAATTGACAAAACTAGAGGGGTATTGAAAAATGTGCTCAGCTCTATCTAGAGAGGTACTTTCGCATCAACCTGTCCGAAAGTCAAATAGCTTTTAGAGCCCTAAGCTCAAAACCCGTTTGGAATTGCCTAGAAAAAATGAATGAGCAAGAAAAGTAAAATCATCCTACAATGGATTTCGGGACACACCGGAGCGAAGGGAAATGAAATAGCTAATAAGCTCGCTAAAGCGGGGGCAGGCAAGGTCTTCATGGGACCCAACACATCTGTGGTATCAGCTACAGAACAATGGAAAAAACACTGGAAAAGAAGGTAGATAGAAGCAAAACCAGTTATTGAGACAACCTATAGGGGCTGAGACAGGCGAAGGCTCTTCTGGGAAAGTATAACCAGAGTGGATCTGCTGAACGTATCAACCTAAGTAAAAACAAACTACGAATACCAACAAGAGGTCTATCGCCTCAACGCAGATAATGCGGCGTGCAGATTTTGTTGCACAGAGAAACCTCTATCCACATTCTCTCGAAATGTGAAACACTAAGGAACTACACATGGGTGTTTATGAAATAGAAGACGAAGATCTCTGGCAATTGAAGCCATCCCATACTCTTGACTTTTTAAAAGGAGAGGGATTGATGGATCAGCTATAAATACTGGGTTCTCCAGTCGCGCACAAGAAAGGGATACACATTAGATACTTTGGAACGCAGTGTATACGAGACCCCAAGGATACAGGAATACTGGAAGCACGCCTCTTTGATTATCGGGATAGTTATGCTCAAGCATCCGATGGTTACTTTGGAATAAGACTTTAATTATACACATAGTGTCGATTCGTATCTTTTCATTTGATCAACATTCGTACTTTTGCAATCACATTATCAAATAGTTCGAAGAATAATAAACAAAAACATAAAATATTTGCTTGATTGCGATCAAAATGATATTAAATTAGATAAATTTAATCTTGTCCTATAAGCCATCAATCAAATGCTCTCATTATATAGAGTGACATAGTGTGAAGTGTGAAATACTGTTTCACAATAAGTTAATATTAGCTTTATTAAATTGGACTGATACATAATGATTTTGTACTTGTACTTCGAAATAGAAGATCTATTATGCTTGCTTTTCCTACATATAGACTGGATTATATTTTGTGACGGCTTCAGGGTGGTTGATTCTCCATTTTCGATGATGGTTTAACAAAATACTGCATGCTATCTTGGTGCATGTTAAAATTATCAGTGCTCTCGTTAGCAACCTTGTGAGAATGACTATGTTATTACTGCTTAGGTCGATGTATATATCCGATCTTCCATAATTTCTGAAGTACGATTTAAGACCGCTCAGTAAGTTTTGATATGCTATTTTCCACCTTCACTCATCGTTTCTCCCGAAGAGAAGACCAAATTTGAAAAAAAAAGTACAAACTTTCTTACCTCTATTTTATTTACATTCTTCACTGAAATTGCGAGAAAATGTCTCGTTCGTCACTTTAGTTGAAACGCTATAGTCTTTATCGTCCAGAAAGTATATGATGAGGTTTGTGATCGAGAAGTATCTTTTTTCACCAAAATCTGAAGAATTAGAAAGTTATTTTAGAAATGAGTGGCTAAGAGTATAGGCTTATTAACATTATTCAATTTGAGCCTCATTTTATACTTACCACTTGCTATCATCAAAGTATACAATGAACGAAGACATAGTAACTTTTGAGAAAAAAGTCATGTACCGAACCGACAATTTATTCAAAGAGAAGAATCAATGAGAAATGCAAATAAATACATTCTCCAAACCTGGTATCCTTATTTTCAAATATCAGATGAGTTTTTCAAGAACTCCTGGAAAGCTATAACAAGAGAAGATCTGATGAATGTATGAACATGGGTAAGAGCAAGAGGAGTCTTGCCGGGGCATTCTTGTCTTAATAGACACCTGAAGCTCTTGGATCTAGAAGAGGATGCAACGTACAGATTCTGTTGCGCAGAAGATGAGTGTAATTCGTTCAATTTAACCATCTTTACCATCGACTTGTGAATCGGTACGTTGTCTTGGCGAAACAGTGATTTTATCTTCGATATATGAAGCCCTTTTTCCTTGATGTTTGCATTCAAACGATCTAACAACTTTATATAGTAATCGCCATTGATTGTCTCTCCCTTTTGGAGATAGTCGATGAACAATATTCCATGCGAATCCCAAAATATTGAAGTTTCATTGTTTCATATTTCATCCATTGTCCCTTATCGACACAAAAATCAACACGTTGTTGTTGTTGTTTTTGAGCAATTGTGAGTAAACGCGGCATTCACTTTCTTATGGTCAAATGTTCATGTATAATTGTAAACACACTCTCTCTGATATCTTTACGGCTTCAGCTATCTCACGCCATTTGAATTTACGATTAGATGTAACCAATTTGTGGACTTTTTTGATGTTTTTTGGAGAAACCACCTCAATTCCACGACCAGAACGTTCAATATCATCGATGACTGTACGACCACCTTTAAATTCAGTAAACCAATAACAAATGGTTGTTTTCAATAGTACGGAGTCCGAATATCACTTTGGAAGCTATTGCTGAGCTTGTACAGTATTTTTTTCATCAAGAAGGAATGAGAAATTAACACAAGAAATTAAACTTGAATGGCTGTCAGTTTTTCCTGACTAATCAAATATCATGAAATTTTACACATAGTATTTTGAAAGATGATGAAAATGAATTTGACAATGGCAGCAACATCTGTGTGTCAGTCACACGACTTATTGAGTGATATAATACATACATATAAAATCCTTTAATGATTGGGTTAGTGATTTAAATACAATGATTTATCACCTACTTAATGAAGAGAACCTCTACGTGTCCAAGATGGTGTCCCCGTTATAGTTAATTACAAATCCATAGAAATGGGCTAAGAATATTGGCCGTCAAAAAACCAAACCTATTTCATCGACAATTGTTACTTCGGATAAATGAATAAACGTGGTGAATAGTGAAATCCAAATCAGAATATGGGAAAAATCGATATTTGGTTGTTAAGTATAATAATAGCCATTAAAATAAAGTTGTCCCAATTTCAACACAATCAAGATTGACGTCATTTTTCTAAATTGGGACAAAATCGCGATCAAAAATATTATTCTATTTATTCTAAATTACAGACAGTCGTTGTCTTCTGTTATAGTAGTTATACTATAACTTGAAGAAGGAAATACGATTAAAGTCTCTCCTGCTTCCTTCAGCTTCGTTTTTTTATATTGTCAAAGTTTTGAAAAAATTACTTTGCAAATTAGAAAAAAATATATTTTCTCACAGCTCGTTCTGATTATGATGAGATGGAGAGATATAGACTTTTTGTAGTATAACTGGCTAAAATTGTGAATCAAATATTTTTTGGCGTCTAAACTTTTTTTAAAGAAAAAAATAAACTTTGTATTCACTATTTATCGAAGAAAAATATTAAATCAAAACATATTCACGCATACTGCACATGATCAGAGTTGAGTATGTAACAGGACCGCATTTAAGAAATAATTTGCGATTCCTACAGCAGATTAATAATAAATTATCATGCACATTTATTGTGTAGAGTTCAATAAGACAGCCTATATGTGCTTCATCGATCTCACCCAAGCATTTGATAGGGTACGATTGAGTGATGTAACATCTCTACTGAAGAGAAGGAGGATTCACCCCAATATAATAAAAGTAATCGAAGACCTGAACACCGACAATTACTAATATGTCAGAATGGAAAATAAACTGACCAGTAGAAAACTGTGACGGCCGGTATCAGACAAGGAGACAACCTCGGCCCGAACGCAAGCTGGAAGAGGATACCGGACGGGAACGAAAGAAATAAAAATAATATGTTATAATGATGACGCAGTAATCATCTCAGAAGACGAAGATAACTTACAAAGGCTACTGTATAGATTTGAATAAATAGCGAAAGCTTTTAACATGCAAATATCCCTAATGAAAACAAAATCTTTTACAGTATCCAGAGAACCGAGAAGATGTAAACTCAGAGTGTAGAACAAGTGATGTCATTCAAATATCTAGGAGCGAACATAACAGGTAATAGAAATCTAAAGAATTAAGTGAAAGCTCAAACAACAAAGGCGTCATTGACATCAGGGTACCTGAGAGATGTAATTTGGAGCAAAGTCAGAATATACAAGACCTGTGTGAGACCAGTAATGACATACGCGAGCAGAGAAAGCTGGTATGAAAGCTGGTCTTCATCATCCCAGCTGCAGCTAGGCAACCCTTGATGCAAAAATAGGACTAAGTCTTAACGTACGATAAATAAGAAGAATTATTGATACAAAAATATACAATGTAAACGTGAAGTTTGGAGTAGATACAAAGTGAACGGCCATGTTTTATTTTCTGCTGCAACATATTCTTTCACATCTGCCCAGATCAACTCAATCATTGAGTTCACAATGATATTGATTTTGTTTTCTAACCATTTTATCCATGATGTTTGAGTTAAACTTATTTTTATGATATTTGGCCTTTTCCAAAAGCTCTGCTTTAACCATCGTTTCAATAAAATCGATATTTTTAGAAGTAAGCCCCTTTTGAATACCTACATTCCTTGTTGTCATTGCTGGAATTTTCTCAAGTTTCCTCTTGTGATATGAAGCATTTTCTAATATGATAACACAATTCTCTTCAAGCTTCGGTAGAGTTTTCGAAAACCAATTTTCGAAGGAGACCCTGTCCTTTTCCATTTTTTTTTCGAATGAAATATCCTTTAAGAATCTGGCAGAAAACACTACCGATGTGACAAATTATTACTCTCTGTCCTTTTCCTGCAATTAAAATTTCCCTACAAAACCAGACACGTATACAACAAAACATAAAATGTGCTATTAATTGAATTGAATCAATATGGAAATTATAGAAGTCAAACCAATAATAAATAATAGTAAAACAATCTCTTCAGAAACAAGCTTTTATTTGAATGAAATAATTTTAAAGGATTCACAATATGGCTTTAAAAATGAAAGCTCAAATAACTTGATATTTAGCATTAGACAATTACGCGAGCATTTATAATAAGAGTTTAGGAAATTGATTTGTTTTATAGTTTTGGAGATAGCCTTTGATCAAATAAGAAGAGAAGATATTGTGCTATAAGTAGATGTCAATTAAAATGAACGTCTTAGATGTGATTACACACATACATACACAGAGAGGTGACACTAAATAAAACTCGTAAAATAATTTTTTGAAATATTATCTTTAGTATATCCAGTGTTTATCCATGTTTCTTAGATGTAGTGAATTTTTCTATTTTCTTTTTCTAAGGTAATCTCGCGTCCACACAATTATTTATGCTTTTTCTAATAATTAACTGTTCCTTACTCTTTTTTGTATTGAAATTATAAAATCAGAACTTTATCTACTATAGATAGTAGAAAGAAAAAATTGTGCACATTTCTTCTGATGGGGCTTCTTTCAAAATCATCAATTGAATTGTTAATTTTTTTTTCTTGATTGGTACTTTTTTGGGTCTGCCACTGAATGATTAGCTCTGTACTCACGAATCATTCGGTAGACACTCCCGAAATATTTGCCGTTTTGGAAATAACTTCATCAATAGTCTTTTCATCATTTTCTGCCATTTCATCTTTATAAATATTCACAATCATTTGTTTTTCGCTAGCGTTAAAATGAAGTTTTTTAGCTCTTTTCTTAGGCAGAGTATAGCTAATGTCAATAACTTCATCAGCTGTATCCGTGTCAGATATGTTCAAGAAAATTACGCAACAGACAAATACATCTAGAGGCTTTTGCAGCAATGCCGCACTGGCTCCTCCCACGCATCTTTTCATTTGTGGTATATAATGGTGCCTCTAATTTGGACTAATAACGATGCCGTTCCCCGTTTCGCTCGGAATGTTCACGTGATGATCATGAACTGATCATTGTTTTAGTTCACTATTTATTTATAAATAGAATTTAATTTATTAATTTACTTTATGTACTAAAAATATTCTCATGATGTACTTTAAATGATAAACGAGATATGGTCTACAGTCATTCTATTGAAACCAGAGTATATTTTGATACAACAGTTTGTTCAAAGCAAATACTTTCTAAAAACAAACGACTATTGGTGGAACCGTGGAAGTCTTTTATCACGTAGCTAATACGTCAGCAACGTAGTAAAAATAATCGTTATGACTAATATTCCAAAGATCGGTCTTTTATGAATTGGTCGTTAAAAAAAGAAATTGAACTTTTTTAATTGTTTGTATTTCATTTACATAGTTAACATCATCTTATTTATATACAGGGTGACTAAGTTTCAAAATTGATATTAGCCATGCTGGCTTATTACTAGAGAGCTGATTTTTTGCAAGATGACTAGGATTTCATATAAGTAGTAAGTAGTTTCCAAAAGTAACAATATTTAGTGTATCAACTGGGTATCCTCTAACTGATTCAAAATCACATTTTATAAACTGATTATATTAGGACCGTTAGTAGATTAACACTCGTGTAACGTTGAAAGCAGAATATTTGACTAAGACTGTGAAATTGTAGCAGAAAAACTTGCTTTAGAGTTCATTCAATTAGGAATATAACCTGTCTTCACCAGTATTTATTATTACTAGTTCATCAATATATACGAGGTCTGGATATTAAATAACGAGACTGGTTACGAAAAAGGGTTCTATTATAAAAATTATTCTACATTCGAATGCTCCCCTTCAATATACTCTCCTCACCTCCGCCATATACCTCTCCATACGTTTTTTCCATTGATCGAAGCAGTTCTGGAAGTCTTCTTTATTGAGCGCCTTTAGGAGCTCTACCGTTTTTTGTTTTGTCGCTTCCATCGACTCAAATCGAGTATCTTTCAAAGCAGATCTTTTTCTAACCTTTCAAGGACGCAAGAGCTTTTGGTCAGGAGTCATATTTTTTGGCACCAATTTCGCACAGACTTTTGTCATGTCTAATTTCTCGTAATTTTTCTAACCGTTTGTTTATCGGCGTTTACAGCATCGGCAAACATCTGGATGCTCATTCGACTATTTGCACGCACAATTTGGTTGATTTTTGTCACTGCTTCTGGAGTTAAAATAGTCACAGGACGATCTGGGTGCTGGTCATCTTCAGTTATCTCTCACTAGAGCGCTTAGACCACTCAAAAACACGCGCACGAGATAGAGAATTGTCCGCATATGTCTCTTGCAACAATTTATAGCACTTAGCTGGAGTTTCTTCCAATTTAACGATCAATTTGAGATTGACACGTTGTTCCTGTTTTTCGTCACACACTTTCGTTTCAAACCGCTACGGCACAAACACTATAATAGTTTTGGGACGTGCATAGACACGATATCTAGATACCCAACGCACTACTCATTTTTTACATCATCCGTCTAGTGTCCTCTCTAGACGCGCTGTCTCGTTATTTAGTAGCCAGACCTCGTATATTCACCAAATTTTGTTCTCCAGTAAACCAGTCTCCAATTATTTTGACGGTGTATCTAACACAATTATCCCAAACAAATGCAATACATTTTTCCAATGCCTCTTTCCACATACTCAATACCCTTCCATCACCGTATTCGTCTCTACCAATATACTTATTACAATATGTCTTGCAGTTGGCTCTAATAAGTTTATTGACATTAAATTCGCAATGGTAGCATGATAGCCTAAAGACATCATGACCATGTTTTCGGATCAACTTCTTTTTGGCTCATTTTAGCACTTTGTAATAGTTCAGGTCTTGAGAGGTTTCCATAAAAACTCAACATTTTTGGCTTGCATCCAAGTGATAATTTCATATTTTTGGACGAAGTAGAAGGTTGCTTTTCTGCAAGTATACTATGATAAGGCACATTATCTTTACTATTAACGATGGTTCTTCTAAGTTAACTGCGTCGCAATCTACTTTGTAAATATTTCGCAGTTCATTTTACCATGGTAATCTGACAACGATGAAATAAAGGAAAACACTAATCTGACATTTTTTACAACTCCTTTTGATGAACCAACGTGAACAATAAAAAGCGTTTACCGTCGTAACCTCCAGGTTTACGTACACCTTATTATTGTCCTGCCAAGAACTTGATTTGTTTCCTTTTCGGCATATATCCATGGTTTATCTACAAATATAACTTGCATTGAAAATACACTATCACGATTTTCTCTACGAGTATATTTTTAAATTGTTCTATTGAAGCCCTTCTGTTGTTTACTTTTCTTTACCCCAAATGTTTTAATACACCGATAAAGAGATACTTTCAATAGAAATAATTTCCTTATTCTTAATTTCATCATTTATGGTTTTGACAGTTTCTTTAAAAAATAAAAAGTTTCAAACTACCTAATCTATATCCTTGAATTAATTAAGTGTAAGCTGACTTTAATCTAATGGTTAAGAACATGAGACGGTATTGTATTATTGTTTCACGTGTTTATTTACTTATTTGGTTCCTAAATGTTATATAAGGTATTCCATCCTGCCATGTTGGCTCCCTCTGGTATATCTCTGTTTTTAGTTTTATTTGAGGTGTCCGACTGAATGGTATTGGGAAATTTGGATTATTTTCCTTCTTTGCCCATCTGTCAGAATCATTTTCGTGCCCTGTCCCATCTCACCACATCTTGTACGCCCAATTCTTCTCGTATGTCATCACTCCTTTGATGATTAGCAGTGTTTTCATCTCTGAGGTTCTCATTATTCTTTTTGTTGTTGATGTCTCGGCTCTGGTTTCTGAGGCATATGTGAGAATAGGTCAAAGTTGACAAGTTGATGATATATAATATTTATACTTACCGATGTAAAAAGAAATAAAAATGCAAATTAGTTCCCAAAAAAGCCCTAAAAACAACACAGTAAACAAAGCTAACGTCAAATTCAACATTTGGTACGCTCAGTTATTCAAGTTCGTCAAATATCCTTGTCTCATTTCGATTACTACCTCCAAATTAAAAAAAAAACTTTTACATATATCTTGTAGTTGGTCTTATGGAGAAGACCATCGATATTATGTTATCATGTTTGATATCTATTGAAAGAAGAAGATATCATGTAAAAATATGCGTTTGATAAATCGTAGATTGAGTCACGCGATGGGAGACTTCCACCGGTTTAGTTAGTATATAAAGGATGAAACTTGGAGAACAGATTAAACATACTGCTACCCTTGTCCATAGTAATTACGCTTTTGGAAGAGTTAATATAGAGAGACACATATTAATTCACTATGTTACAAATGATAATTAAATAAAAACAATTACTTTATGAACCAATTTTTTAAAAAAATGATAAAACAAATTAAAAGAAACAACTTTAGTTGCGAATTAGTTAAAAATTATATATGATATAAAAAGTAGGGTATATAAATAAGAATTACTTTTACTACAACTATTTTTAACAACAATTCTAACATCCTTTCGCTTTATTTGGACATTTCTCTTAAATTTGTTATCAAAAGTATATTCGGCCTGAAAAGAATTACCTCTGCTACACAATCCTGTATATTGATCACTACAAAATGTTTTCTTAGGACAGTTCGAGCAGGGAATTCCTTTTTTATATACTGGCTGACCAGGTATGTTTCCGGTTGGCCCATAATTGCATATAAAATGCTGTCGGTATGCCGTTTTAGCTCCGTTGTATCGTTGAAATAAAACTCTTGCGCATCCGACTTGATAGGTTTCTGCCCAAACAAGCTGAGTGAAGTGACGCAATGAGTTCATTAACCTAGAAAAGTTTCTTTTAATATTCCTTAAAAAACCAAAAACACGTCGATGTTGAACTATAATTTAACATTCTTCATTGCTATATTTTGATTCCATTTTAAAGATAACCCCAACCCCCAACCTTTTCATTATTTTTTCGAAACTTTTCAAACTGTTGTCAAGCTTAGTACGTCTGAGTGAGGGTAGAAGAATATGATGTCAGAGGTTTAATGCTCATCATGTCTGTAAAGAGATTCATCCTGATAATATTTTTATCCAAGGAGATTTGTATTTGGATTTTCATTTTGGTATTTTGGATATCCTCCAAGAACATATGGATGTTGTCTGTAGCTGATTGTGAGTGCTAGTACAATGGTTAGAAATAAGAAGTGAAAATTCGAGTTAGCAGGATTCGTTCAATAAAAAAAAAACCTCCAATTTTAAATCAAAGGTCTAATATTTTGCCATAGAAAGAACTGAATCGACTTTTATACGGAAACAAAACATCAAATATAGACGTATCAACACTGACATGCTTTTTATGCTTTAAACTACTTATTGTTGAAATAAAATCAATAGAAGACTGTTGAAAACGATATTGTAGATTGTACAGTTACCCTACAACCTCAAAGTCTATTATGTCCCCTCATGAAAGATTCCTTTGTTGAATACCATCCACTACTCGGCTTATAGATTTAGAATTTTAGTACCTGGGCATACAAATCACCTTCTGTGATGGGAATGAATTATTTAACAATGTGATTTGAAGTTTCTTAATCTTCCACAGGAATCCTTACTCATCCACTGCTAATATCCAGATATATCTAGATCTCCCAGCAATAAAATTCCGAAAGAAATTATTGTGGTCAATTCCTGGAAGCATCCGATTAAGTAATTCTCTTTCATACATTGCTTTTTCTTGAAATCTTTCTTGAATATTCATTGTCTCTTAGCATAGAATAGCTATGATGCAGGTGCTACTTTCATAGCGAGTATATTATTTACCCTTGTTTCCTGAATGACAAGAAAACCAAAACTTATTGTTCTTGATCAAGCCTTTGTTTCTTCTACATCACTCCCAAATCAGCTAAGATTGATTAGTTGGCTACTTCATGTTGCATTGCATTGTTTGCTTTTCAATTTTCTAATGACCTCTACATTTCTTAGATATCTGGAGAATATCCTCTTAAACTGATATATCTATGTGATATCTTTAGTATTCTCCATTGGTGTAATTGGTTTTTATAATTTATCAAGGTGTTCCCGTCATAAGGAATAATGGTTTTCACTATCATCAGTTTTTCAGGACTACATCCCCACGTTCTACCATCTAAATTTTTGCAGGATATCGAAGTCTTTATTGCTTTACGAGCAGCAATTCCGACACATATATTGCCGAGAAGCTTGCCATTCACAGTTTATTGCTTTACGAGCAGCAATTCCGGCACATATATTGCCGAGAAGCTTGCCATTCACAGTTTATTTCCAGTTTAAAGAATCATCGTTTAATATTATTATGGGGAACTGATTAAAACTTAAAGCAAACAATGCGCGAAATTGAATATATTTAACAGTATTAGCAACCAAGATGTTAACCTATTGAAATTGAGAAATCTTGTTAAATATGTCATCAATTATTTTCTGTTTTTCGTTCTTAGAGAGTAAAATTTCAGTAAATAATAATCCTTATATCAAAATAGAAAATCGATATATTAATATGAAACCAACGGAAGCTCCCTAATGCGTTTGCAATTTACACGATTTCATAAAAAAACGTCTAAGGCTACAAAGTTGTAATTTTTATCACTTTGCCAGCAATAAAAACTACCCAACGAAGTTAAATAATCAATGAGAGAAGACGATAAAATACAAATCCATCCGCAGATAGTAATAAATTATATAGAGTAACTCATGAAATGAAAAGATTACTGAAAAATAAAAAATTTCACTGAACAATGCTTGAAGTGAAGGTCGAAGGGCAATGAAAGCAACGTGATACTCACAGGCCACAAAAACTGTGACACTGGATGAAAATAAAGAAATAGCAAAAGCATTACTCAGAACTAATAACAACCAGTGTCTCTATTCTTCTCACCAATTATAATCTTTCCTTTAAAAAGTAAAAATGGAACAAAGGTAATGAAATCCGCTGTACTGAGAACTGCACTCCTTACAAATGAACATATTTATATTATCCAAAATTACGTGTTTTGTTGACCGTTAAAATGACAATTATATAGTGTGATCATAAAGTATTGTAACTTGATATTTCGATTTTTGTCAAATAATTTAGGTTTAGAGTTTACAAGTATTCTTTACAGATGGGGCCACGTTTGTTTCAATACAATCAATACAATTGTAGATATTGGACATTGGAGTGATATTAATTATGAAGGCAGGTATTATCGGCACCACTTTTTTATGTAAAAAGTTAGCACAAGATGGTAAAGACTATTACACTGGAGTAGTTCCAGTGGTGCCTGTGAATAATGATCTTGAACTTTCGTAGGTTGTAGTGTTCGGGAAAGACGTGCCTTAATAGCTGGTTCCATAGGCTTCTACTTATCCAAAGGAAGGAGTCCCGATTTATTAACTTGGTATTAATTAGCCAAGTCTGCCTGTTGAGTAGATCTTGCAAAAACTGCTTAAGGTGGAATTATGTTGGACAGCTTGGAAGAGTATCTGCCGTGGTAGGATCGGTAAACTGAGTTAGGTCAGCGACCTTTCTTCTATGCTCTAAGCTGTCCAAGTTTCTGGTCAACTCTGGATCACCAATCAGTCGAATTGCTCTCTTCTGTATTGAGACAAATATCCTCGGGGTATGTTTGGGGACCGAGCTCCAAATGTGCGAGTAATACTCCAAAGATGGACGAATATGGGTCTTGTAGGGGATTAGAAGCTGTTGCTGAATATATAGCTTTTTAGTCTTAAAGGGGGCTCCAAGTTTTTGTGGATCTGCCTTAGCTACTTCATCTACAGATAGAGATATAGCTCCCAGCCTCCACACTCAACAAGTGAATGATATTTTATGTCCAGATAAGACGAAATCCTGAGCTGCACTGCCAGCCTTCTTTGTAAACAGTAGTTAGTATTTCTTGCATTAAACTCAGGCTGCTTCCACCCCACTCAAGAATATTTACAAGATCGGTATTGTTGGTGGTAATCTGTTGTTGCCTACGGATTTGGATGTGTCGTTAGAAACAGGTCTAAAAGGCTAGCAAAGTCACCATCTAGATTGGGGACTGTTGACAAAATCTTCAGTTCCCCTTCCCTCATCATCAGTTCTGTTGGAAAAATTCTATCAGCAGACAACCGAAAATTAAAGTGATCAGCGATGACAATATTTGCTCTTTGATCGTTTGATTGCAGGTAATTGCTTGAGAATAACCCACTTGTAGCGGGTATCGCTAGGAGGCCTGTATAGTAACATCATAACATCGAATTCTGAAGACCCAATATGTGATTAGACGAATCTTAGTAGAAGATAATTTGAGAAATCAAATAGTTTTTCGTTTTTGAAGATGGATTGGATGAAGGAACACCATAGAGTGGCTAGCCAGATCTCCCGTTTTATCGTTTTTATACCAATTTTTTTTCAAGGAATATTCAAAAAATAATTATTACAAAACCAATCGTGACAATCCGAATAAAATGTGAAATAAAATACTGATGGAAAATGAAATATCACGTACTTTCATAATAGTTTATAATAGACATCGATACTGTCAAATAGAAGAATAAACACAAATCGAACATTAGTTTTATGAGATATCTAAGTAATTTTATAAGATATCTAAGTAATTTTATAAGATATCTAAGTAATTTTATAAGATATCTAAGTAATTTTTTCATGATAATTATTTTTTTCAAGGAAAACCTACGCTATTTGTTATTTCGATGAGTGTAGAATAAATTGAGTTATAATTATACGGTCTCGATTTATGCGACTGGTCTGAAAAGTTTTAACATTATTCAACAATATTAGAGTGTTGCGTTACATTGAGAACATACTGTACCTCAAGGAAATGTCAATGTCAAATGAAACGCTTATTGCGTTCCATATTTATGAGAAGATACGTTTTCTCGAGCACTACATAGTAGTCCTCCGTTGCAGCGGTTATCTCGTCATTCGATTCAAATTTGAGGATAACGAGGGACTTTTTCAAGTTTGGAAACAATATAAAATGGCACGGTGCCAAATCTGGATGATACGGTGAATGGGGTATAAGTTCGTAAGTCCAATTCGATCAATTTGGCCGTGAGGGTGTAAAGGTGTGAGTCGGTGCGTTATAATAATATAAAGAGCACTTGTTTGTCGAATAGGGCTGTTTCTTCCTCAGCCGCTCTTTAGGTATTCGAAATGGATCACACCCTTTGACTTCCGGAAAACAGTATCCATCACCTTTTCGACCGGCATAACAGTTTTCGTCTTTGGAACACGTTTGACGGAAGAATCCCATTGCTTCGACCGTTTCTTGGTCTGTAGTGTGTATCAGTGGATCCATGTTTAGTCAACTGATAAACGACATAGTAACTTCTTTGGAATACGCTTGAATAGCGTCAAACACAGCTCTCATGATCGCGCTTTGCCTTTAGTGAGCAAAAACGATCTTTTGAAATGCCTACTGTTCCCATAATCTTCCCCGCACTCATTCGGCGGTTTGCTTATATGAGATCATGTATTCTTCTCACGTTATTCTCTGTGGTATCCGTTTTTGGGACTCCTAATCTAAGCATCGATCGATTTTCTTTTTTTTCTATTTTTGAAATCCGATTCGACTCAGATGATCGTCGTAGAAAATGTATTATTCGATAGTAAGTTCCTTTTGAGATATTGGCGCTACTAGTCGGTGAGGCTAAGTACTTATCCGGAATAACCTTCTATACGGTATTGGTTTTATTTACATTCAATATAATCTCATAATAAATTATCGTGAACTTAACAGCTTCGCGGGACCCCATAATAAGGATGGGGAGATGTACGTCGAACACACAAAAATAAAAATTTTCAAACAATTTATTGAACTCAAACAACTAAAATGAACTCTAAACAGAAAGAAATTCGAATTATTGAAGAAAGCGTTATCGCAACAACTGAAGAATATTACTACTGGGAAATAATATCTAGGGAAGATCTGTTGAATGTATTAACCTAGGTAAGAACAATCTACGATTACTAAGTGGAGTCTTGTCGTGTGTAACTTCGGAACGGTCAGATAGTTGTAAGGAACCCATATGTCCTATGCACGTTTTGCTGTGTTAATTTGGGTCAACTAACCTTTAATATATGCACACCCTATTATAAAATAATGGAACAACAAATATCATCATTGATAGTTCACACCTGTGAACGATATACGAAACCTCATTCAAAGGTGATCAAATTTCCCATGCAGATTTCAAATATGTAATCAAATATACATTTAAAAAATTGTACGTTTGGTTTGTTGAATTACTTTTGGTACATCATGTATGGCTATTAATAATTTCAGATGGTAGCCTTAATTCATGTTTATATGAGAAGAAAATATTGAAACATATCACCGTTTGCATACTGGAGACAATATAGATGAATCACTCTATATAATAAAAAATTAATAAGATTTCTTTGCGTTCGAAATTTTTTAGGCTAGACTTCTGTAACACGCCGGTGACAGATGGTAGTGGGGTTTGGTATAAGAGTGGGGGATGTGATTATAATGTACTCTGAGCTTATCAAACCCGTAAATATAAGGGTGTTAAGTGTTTTGAGCTCGTACAAGCCGAAAAATTTTGAAAAATTTAAATTATAATGAACTTTCTATCATGCAATATCACCTAACACATACATAGCCAAATTGTTGAAGATGCTGACATTGCGTAACTTGTGGTTCTAGGTTCGGATCTAAAATCTAGGTTCTTAGGTTAGGTTAGATTAGGTAAAGTTAGGTTGGGTTAGGTTAGATTATGTTAGGCGCATTCTAGGTATCGTTTCAAACTCTCTGATTTATTTAGAGCAATTTCTTTCCAAATTATATACAATTTATGCGATTTTCTCGTTTTAATGCTTTTTTTTGTGTCCAATTACAGCTGTAGAATCATTTTTCATATCTCTATTTTCCGCAATGCATGGCTGCATATTTTGAGTCATCACCTTCAACCCAATATACGTACCTCAAACCGCATCTACATCACCGGCAAGACACGGAAGTCTTACAATTTTCTATTCGCTCACTTCACACACATTATCTAGAAACATACTTTTTGTATCCCTCTACTATATTGCTATTTACATTTCTTATGTTTTACATTGATTAATATAAGTTTTTTTTCACAAACAAATCGTGTTTTTGGGTATTGTTATGTTATTTTTCCTTTATCAAATATATTCCAAGTTGAACGATTTTGTTAGATATTTATACTATTCTTTAGTTTGCGGACTGTTCTATTTGCTTGATATCAGCCAGATTTATAGATGTTCGTTTCCTGTTAGACGCCATAGTCAGTTTATTCGTAGATTTTGTTAAACAGTGAAATAGATCAATTTCTAGAGAAGAAACACTTTTTGTATAAAATTCAAATCAAAAGAATCAATTTTCTAATTTAATTTGTAAAGTTAATTATGATAGAATGCAAAAACTAATTAATCTTATTGACTATTATTGAAAATAGGTTCAATCATCTGCTCAAATTTATTTTCTTGACACTGATGAACTTTTCCCACAACGATTTACATTTCTGGGCTAATGCTGTAAATTTCACGACCTAATTCGCTGTTTTGCATAATGAATTTTCATGACATTAATACTAAATGCTGGATATTTTCTTTTATTTTTTTCTGGAAAATTTTTCAGACAGAATCCGAATAATACAAATTTGTTAGTTATTGCAAATTCGTCTACTTGTGTTAGAAGTGTTAAAATGCCTCAAGATCAAAAATGTCAATATTATCGCCATGTCAATAATTTTTACAGGGATAGAATTTTGGTCTATTTTTTTCCGAAATGATCCGCAGTGACAACTATAAAGTGTCAGTGTCGCGTATGAAGAAGAAGACAGTAGAATACGAAAAAGACCAATTTATAGACGTGGTACCAGGCTACCAGTGGATAGGCCCCACAGATAACAAGCTCTGTGACACCTTTTTGTACTACATGTCAAATTTATGACCCATAGTTTGGAGAGAAAAGTAAACTTGTTACTATGCTTAAGCCATATCATCCTTAACGTTTGAGTTGATGCAGAAAACCGTAGCACGATGTGGTATTGGATTCGCTGTTGTGCACAGGACTGTTAGAGTAATGATTTGAGGTGGCTGCCGAAGCAGTATAATAGCTATCATTCAGTTAGTTATGTCCCAAAAACCAAATTACTGTCTCATCTAAACGAGCGTCCACAATTCTTTTTTCAGGGAGACGACGCAGTCCTACCTATTGCACATCAATTTTCTCTAAAAAGCTAACGTTAATGTTTTGTCGTAGAAATCCCGGACACCAGATTTATTTTCCATCGAATATCAATGAGATATGATGAGAAAGAGACTATCGAATTCGAACCACTCTCTACAGATTCTGTCGCAGCTAATCCACGAAGACCAAGTTGTATGGAACGACATATCCTATGTAGGCATTGATTACCTCCTTTTTGATTATTGATTACATGACATAAATCAGTGTCCTAGGAAAAGTGTGATACGATCGTGAGTCAGATAGTTCGAAGCTACTGGTTCGACTTTCAGTCAGAAGCCTACGGGACCCCCAAGATCAACAAGAACAGAAGACACAATTTAACAAGTTAGAGCTTCAGTTCAATGTAATCCTGGTTGATCGACTCGCAAGCGATCAGCCGAATTTGTGGTATCCAGAACATCTTTGCGTCGCGTCGCGTCGAAAGATCTGAAATTACACCCGTATAAAATTCAAATTGTGCAGAAGCATAGCAGTATTAATCTGTTAAAATAAACTGTCAAACATTCTTTTTTAGTTTGTTTTTATCTAATTCTGCTATCAAATGTTTATTTTTTATTTAATCTGACAATTGACTCATTATTTTAACTCAATAGTATTTTAAGATTTATAAACGTTGAAAACTCTTGAACTTCTTGTCTAATGTTAATTTCATTTAAAGCTCTGATACCTACATGTATGCCAAGGGCTTGGCTCAGAATGTTTTCTGAAATTCTTATCTTATTTTCTAATGAACTATCAACATAGACTTCGGTTACACTAATGGATTTCTACCATGAAAGACGCTAACGAGTATCTGAAACAATGTCCTGCGAATCCTTTAACATTAGGTAGACCCAGGTACTGAGCAATCTTTGCTGGTAATTTCCAATGGTATTTATGCCCACATTTGTAAGCCACATTTTCCATTATAATTCTATTGACCGTCTCTTCAGCCACGCCAAAAGCATAGGTACTACTTGATTTCGACATTTTTACACACGAGGAGTTCAGATCTCAACATTGAATATGTAGTTCATAAAGTTGACGCCTTCAATGTTTTTCACGCTTCAAAATAAGCAAGTAGTACCCTTTCGTTGATGTTCTTTATATTTTTCAATTCGCACCAATTTTCAAATTTTTGGTAGGTCAGCGCGTATCTACTTCTTGATTTTTTAGGTACTACACTACCCCTTGTAGCATTTGCAGACTCTCTTACTTCAAATGGAATGTCTGATTCGCTATATGAAGACATTTCTAGTAATTACTTCTGACTTGCTTTGGCTTATTTTCTAAAATCGTTGTTTGCTTCTACAGTAACCATACTTCTAACACAATTTGATTCCACATTAATATTTTCGTTGTAATTGAAGATACCATCAAACATTATGAAAGCGCGGAAATAGATAAAACGTTGTAGGTAAAGACGTTTGGAAAAAAGCCATATTGTTCAACTCGCTTAATTTGCAAAACTCACCGACTCCCGTTATGGTAAATATTACTCCTGTTGAACAGTATCGTTCTTTTCATAACTAGTTACGTGAAAACAACAAACCGCAGTTATATTCAGATCTTTGGTGGAAAAACTTCACTTCAATATGGTATAAAAATCTCGAAATGTTTGACATAAAATTACAAGTGCGTGTTCGGTTTTCTCCTTGCGCAACGTATACGATAGTTAAATATACGTTTATGAAGATCATTATTGACTTGATGTCTTGGAATATGTCGTAACACATGACGTGAAAGCCTAAAAGCTTCATCACCCACATTACATGAGGTACTACAAAATTTGATTCAAGTAACATATTTTCACTGGGCAGAAATTCTTCACTACTATCCTTCATATAGTGATATTTTTTACAACACACCGCTATCCTCTTCTTTTCCATCTTTTCCATCTAATATCTACAGGGTGTTTCTATATTCGACCGACAACGCTCTACCATAGAAAGATCTCAAATTTGCCTCTAAACAAAAGTCTGTAAGCACGTAAGTAATTTACAAATTAATGAATTATTCATTTAATTCCGAATAATGATAAAGCATAAGTAGTTCAAAACAAATTTTTGAATTTAATTTAAAATTTTGAACACCCTATATCTCAGCAACTAAGCCCCGTAAGGGGTATTCGTATTCCTATATCAAAATGAATCATTTATTGAGATCTCTGTCGTAGAGCGTTGTGGGTCGAATAAAGAAACATCCTGTATATATATATTGATAACGATATGTTTGCAAAAAATGGTTCGTAGTTGAAAAATAAACTCCCCAAATTGGCATGGAATACGCTCATGTTTGCCATCAGTTGTACCATAACAATTTGGAAAATTCAATTTTTCGTATGAACTCACTATGAATTTTTTTTAGACAGTTAATTTCGGCAAAAAAGAAAGCATTCGTTTTACCCAAATAACTGTTAACGTAAGCTAATATGATTATACGAATTCCGGTAGCTGAAAGACATTGATTGAAATGATTCCTCGCTTGTACGATATCTGAAAAATGAATATATCTTTGTTGGAGCTTGTAAGACAGATAGATTAATGCCATATTTGCAAAAACTAACATCAACGTTAGATTAAGTTGTTGACAAGCAGAATTGGTTAAGTAAGGAATGTATTTGGAGTTTTTAATTTGTCGTTTACTATACAGGGTGTTCCACGACGAGTTAAAATTATCTGTATATGGCAAAATACTTATAGTAAAATCATGAAAATTTCTACGCTTGGGTTTTCGGATAGCCAGCTTCCGGTTCTACCGGAAGTCGACTGTAATTCTGTTAATTTGAATAGAACACCCTGTAAATTAATCATTTTTGAAATCTACGTATAATTTTAGTATACTTTTGTCTAAAAACTTTTTCAAAAAATGCACATTTTTTGAGTTATTATTTTTTTTGTAAAAAAATTGACCGTGGCAGACCCTTATAAATTACTTTTTTACGAGGATACCCTTAAAGATATGAAAATGGTTTCTGTTCGGTTGCTTTGAGATCAGACGTGTTTGAATTTATGTTGAAAAATTTTTTAATCTATACAGGGTGTGTATAAAAAAGGGTTCAGAGATTAACTTCATAAATATGAAATTTCTTCATTTTTTTAAATAGAACCACCCAGTTTTTTCTATTTTAAAGCATTCAGGGGTAAAAAATAAGGCAAATTCATGTATATTTTCCTATTCCTAAACCTTACCGTTATCCAGATATTAAATGTTTTCTGTAAATTTTTAGAGGTGTGGTCTAAATTTTATTTTGACCCGTCGATTCAAGCACTAAGAAATAAAAAAAGTATTTAGCTTTGTCTTCTCAAGGTCTGTAAAAAAATCAAATCAAATTGTATTTACTAATACTATTTCAACTTTTAGCCGTTTCTGAGATATTTGAGGTTTTAAATTATTATTGTATTTTTTAACAAGTTTTAATTTTTTATGTATACTTTTAGTAGGCTTTGTAATAAATGACACTTAGTCATTAGTCAATTGTTGATACTTTCGAAAATCGTTAAAATAGCTCGTTCTCAAGTTAATAACGAATAAATAAAAATTTAGACCATACCTGCATCTCTAAAAATTCACAGAAAACATGTAATATCTAGATAACGCTAAGATTTAGGTATAGGAAAATATACATGCAATTGCCTTATTTTTTACCCCTGAAATACTTTAAAATAGAAAAACCGGGTGATTTAAAAATAATTTAAAAAAATGAGAATTTCATATTTATGAAGTTAAACTTTGATTCCTTTTTATACACACCCGGTATAGAATGAATTTTTCAACATAGATCCAAATACGTCTGATCTTGCTAAAAGCAACCGAATAGAAACCATTTTCATATTTTTAAGGGTATCCTCGTAAAAAAGTAATTTATCTGGCACGGTCAAATTTTTTACAAAAAAATTAATAACTCAATAAGTATGCAGTTTGCGAAAAAAATATACAGGGTGTTCTATTCAAATTAACAGAGTTACAGTCGACTTCCGGTAGAACCGGAAGCTGGCCATCCGAAAACCCAAACGTAGAAATTTTCATGATTTTGCTGTTAAGTATTTTGCCGTAAACAGATAGTTTTAACTCTTCTTGGGGCACCATGTATATGATTATACTTCAGGGATCTGTGTCGTTGAAGTGCAAAGTATTGATGAAATTTAGTTTCATCGTCAATTAGATGTCTTGTAATTAATATATTATAGGATCTTTCTTTCTTTCTTTCAACATTGAAGATAAATATTACTTTTCGCAAACTTAATCATAACGCATCATCTTCTTCTAATAAGTTGCTGGTATACACTTTCATAAACTGCCATTGTTAGTAAAGAAACACGCAAGTTGATTTCCACATTACAGCAACTAATGGACACGAGGTAAATGATACTATAACGACTAATCGATGCATTTAAACGCGTATGAAAATAATTAATTTGTTATACATAGTCGTATCGCTTCTTTTAGAAGACAGTTAAAATATTAGTTTATACTTCTAGTATTTTTGGATGAAATAACATTTTTATAAATATGATGAATATATCGGGTGACCCATATTTTTCTCAAAACCTGTTATTGTTATCAAAAAACTTTACGAAAGTTCTTTATATTTGAAGAAATTTTTATATTATTGACTTTTGGATTATACAGGGTGCCCCAAGTATTCAGTATCAACGTTTAAATTTTAAATGGAACACCCTATATTTTATTGCGTTTTTTGATTGAGTGATTAAAAGAAAGGTAACTTTTATAAAATGTGATATGGAAATGAGGCTTGCTGGCATCATTTGCGAAATGAATTTTAAAACACAAACCCTAGGTTTATTAAATTTTTGAGGTTTTCTAGTTTATGTGTATTTTTTTACTATATGAGTTTCGAATTTTGTAAATAACAAAATATACAGTAATAATATAGATATCAACTTTGGAATTTTAAAAACACTCTATATTTTATTGCGTTTTTTGATTTAGTGGTAAAAACAAAGGTAACTTTCAAAAGATCGACCTTTTTTACTTCAGCACGGTGTAAGAAATACTTGAGGTTTTTTAAACTTTTATTTAAAAATCATTATATTTGGTCAATTTCGCGAAATGAAAATTAGGCGTGCTGGCATCATTGCAAAAGGAATTAAACGCACATAAAAAAATAATATTTTCATATTTTTATACATGTCCTATAACTATATACAGTGATTGTGGAACTATTTGACTTTTTCTCATTTTTTTGCTAATGCTATATTGAAAATAGTTTAATACTAGATAAAATAGAAAATTTTTATCAAAAACAAAAAGCTATAAAAATACTCTTAAGCAAATATTTTTATTAGCAATAATTCAAAGAAACATTTTATCTACATCTCGAGAGATTTGAAGTAGGAAAATGCAGAAAATTATTAAAATATACTCAATTTGTTTTCTATGTATCCTCCATTTTCCTATATGCTTTTGTACCCTTAAACAAATTTATTTCAAAATATACAATAAAACTATCTGTAGAAATGGGACATATGCGTGGCCTCCAGGGAGTTCTGATTTAACACCGATAGAATTTTTTTTGTGACGTACTTCAAAAAATAGAATATGCAAAGATAGGAATAATTATGCAGTGGCTGAACTGAAAGAAAAAATTCAAGAGGAAATTAATTATGTCAACCAATCTGAAGCACGGATACATAGAAAACAAATTGTAAAATACCGGTCTTTAAATATGAATCGGGTATTTTAATTGAGTATATTTTATTAATTTTCTGCATTTTCATACTTCAAATATCTCGAGATGTAGATAAAATGTTTATTTGCATTATTCGTATTAAAAATATTTGTTTAAGGGTGTGATATTTTTATAGCATATTGTTTTTAATGAATATTCTCTATTCAGTTTTTTCTCAAAAATGCAATACCCAGTGTTTTTCAGTATTTTAAATATAGGATTAGCAAAAAATGAGAAAAAGTTAAATAACTTCACAACCATTATATATAGGATATGTATGTATGAAAATATTCTTATTTTAATGCGCGTTCTATTAAAGGTATAATATACGAGCCATTTACAAAAAATGAGATTATGTTATTTACAAAATTCGAAACTCATACATTAAAAAATTAAACCAAGTATGATTTTAGACTAGAAAATCACGAAAATTTAATAAACCTAGGGTTTGTGTTTGAAAATTCCTTTTGCAATGATGCCAGCACGCCTAATTTTCATTTCGCGAAATTGACCAAATATAATGATTTTTAAATAAAAGTTTAAAAAACTCAAATATTTCTTACACCGTGCTGAAGTAAAAAAGGTCGATCTTTTGAAAGTTACCTTTGTTTTTACCACTAAATCAAAAAACGCAATAAAATATAGAGTGTTTTTAAAATTCCAAAGTTGATATCTATACTGAAGAATTGGGATACCCTTTGTAATCCAAAAGTCAATAAACTAAAAATTCTGTCAAATACAAAAAACTTTTGTAATTAGAATTTTTTGATAACTCTTACAGGTTTGAAGAAAAGTATATGGGTTATATTATGTTTGACACCCTCTACACTTATAATTTCACGTTATTAATTTGTTATATACAGTTGAACAGCTAAAGGTAAAAAAAGTGCTTTTTTTTCTAAAACCTTTTATTTTTTCACAAGGTATATATTAAAAACATTGAGTCATACTGGTTATATAGGCGTTACGGTTCAAATTTTGACTTGTAAACAGAATCAGAATCGAAATCAGAAGATGATCTATCGTAACAAATATTTACAATGAGTGGTTCGATCATTTTATCAGTAATATACACCTTTATTTACTGAAAAAGAATACAGTTACATTTTGCCTAAGTATATCAGAATTCCTACCTAATGTCACTTTCATTGTCATTGACAGATTATCTAATAATTAATTTCTGTTCAGTTGAAGTACAAGTTTACTTAGTTAACTGAAATCCAGAAAACTGCCATTATTGTCAAATTGTAAGGTAGCTGGTCTATCAGAAGACTTTTTTCATAAAAACTTACCTGTTAACTTGATATTGGTAAACATGGCACCAAATGTTAAGCAAAATGACACAGTTATAAAATTGCAAAAATCTGTCCCAAGACTTGTATGATATTTCAATGAACAGAAGTGTACAACTTCCACATTTCCTTTTTTCTGCCTTTTCTCAGTTTTCAGACTTCAGATTATCTAAAGCTTCACATTATCTAAACTGTTTAACATTATTCATTTTAGAAGAATTATTTTTCTTCCTTTATCTTTCCCATACCAGGTCAATCGGGTTTAGATCGCAATCGGGGTTGCCAAGTCGACATTTGGGTAGAAAAGCCGGACACCCTATGTTATTGACGATTTCCTCTCAGTATTAATTGTATGTACACTCAAGCTTTTTTTATTATAATCTAATTAATATAATATAGTCTTAGGTAGGTACTATATTATTATTCATTAAAAATTAAATTCTAGGTACTTGAAGATTCATCATAATATTTAAATTCTTTCTAAATCCCAATGAAAGGAACAAATAAGACTTTTTTCTTTTTCTTCTTACGTTAGGACTAGGTCCTGTATTTTCATCAAGGGTTTGCCAGGAGTAGTTGGGAAGCTGAGGACCAGCTTTCATACCACCTTATAGGTGGTCGTCCAGGAAGTCGAGTTGTGTCTGGTTTCTTTCCATTTGCAATTTTTGCTAACCGTTCATTTGGCATTCTGTCAACATTTTCTCTCCATTCTCTTCTGCGGCTCCTTGCCCATCTTACTACATCCTGAATATCGCACATGTCCCTTATTTCTTCATTTCTCTTCCGATCGAGTAACGTATATCCTGTTATTGATCTCAGAGTTCGCATTTCTATTGTGCTTAGTGCCTGTGATATCGCTGGGTGAACTGAGTAGCTCAGTGGTTTCACAGCTGGTCCCAAGCCCGGATAAAAGAGACTAGCGACCTGCTTGGGTAAAAGAAAAAACAAAGTGCTCAGAGATCCAACGGTTTAGCCTAGGATGTGACTGGATTAAGACTTTTTTAATTAAAAAAATTATCAAAGACTTCCTCTCTTTAAGATATACAATAAAAGAAAAATACTCTCTTTGAGTTAAATAATAAAAATAATTATTCATATTTTTAGGTTGCTGAAACCTTCTTCTTTCTGTTTCTTTCAAAATGTATTTGTAAAAATACTTACATGTCACGTACTAGCACACTGGAAAAGGAAATGTAAGAACATGGGCATCCCACTAATCGATTCCACACTATATACCCTGTGTTTTGCAGATGACCAAATAATCTTGGCACAGGACTACGAAGACTTAGAATATATGACAAGAAAGCTAGTAGAGGAATACAGGAAATGGGGTCTAGAAGTAAATTTTAGTAAAACGGAATATATGTGTATTGGAGGAGAACAACAAAATTTAATACTTGAAGAAACACAACAAAAAATAAGTCATTGTACAAAATACAAATACCTAGGCATGATCATCACTAATGATGGAAGATTAGATGAAGCAATAACACAAAGAAATAACAAGGAAGACAAGCAATAAGACAACTAAATAGTGTATTGTGGGACAAACAAATATCCAAGGAAAACAAACATCGAATATACAATAGCATAATAAAAAGTATAACAACATATAGTAGCGAAATCTGGCCTCTAAAAGAAAAAACAATCAAAATGCTTGAAGCCACAGAAATGGATTATTGGAGACGCGTGGCAGGAATATCAAGACTGGAAAAAATAAGAAACGACAGAATCAGGGAGATCATGAAAGTGCAACATACGATTACGGAAGACATTAGGGTAAATCAGTTAAGATGGTACGGACATGTCCAAAGAATGCCTGAAGACCGCATACCCACACAAATTTTAAATTGGGCACCACAAGGAAGAAGAAAAAGAGGAAGACCAAGATTAAGCTGGAGACAAGGTATCGAGAAGGATATTCGAGAGAGAGTATTGGAAGAAGATCTTTGGGAAGATCGAGAAAAATGGAAACTGGGAATCGGAAGACGGCGAAGAACGTTTTAACCCGATTAATATATATATATATATATATATATATATATATATATATATATATATATATATATATATATATATATATATATATATATATATATATATACTTACATGTCAAATGTTTTCTATAACCAACATTTTGGCAACATTGTCAACATAATCTATTGCATTTTTTCGTTCATTCCTAACCTATCAATGAAAAAGCTTTTTCAACGTTTGCGTTATATCCTGGGGTGGCAAAGTAATACTGACAAATAGTTAGGAATTCTGAAAAGCAATTTTATTTATCATCGATATAAAATAAGCTCTCCATTTCTTATGTGCTAACAGCTTCTTGAAATCAACGTTCTATTTGTTAGTGTTCTGAAAAACTTTTTTTGCAGTTTGTTTGGTGATTCGCAGTGATCTAACCACCGTCATTCGACGATTTTCTGCAATTTTATCTATTTCATATGTTTTAAATATATCTCGAATAAATGATGAATGGAACTCGAAGAATACAGTTATATTCTCAATGAACCGGGATGTGAATTGATATTTGAATTTGGCCAATTATGTAAATCTTTTTTCGTTTACTGGTTGTGGGCAATTTTTCTAACTGACTTATACAATACAATAGACTATAATTAATCGTTTCGACTAATCGCTATATGTAGACCGTACCTTCAAAGTGAACTGATGAATTTTGAGTTCTTCAAAACATGTGTTAAGGTACGGTTTATTTATGGCCATTAGTCGAAGCGATTAAACGCGTCGATTAGTCCTTAAAGTACGATCTACCTAGTGTCAATTAGTCGCTGTGTGGAAAACTTGCGTGTTTCTATACTGACAACGGTAGCTCATGAAACTGCTATGGCGTACTAGCAGGTATCTTATCAAAAGCAGAAGATGATGTGTTATTCTTAAGTTTGTCAGAATCAAATCAACATCACCTCAAGCGTTGTCTCCAGCTTGTATCATACAATGCCGAATGGGTTTACACTGCATTGATTCTTCTTCATCTTGTTCTATGGAACATATTTCCTTTGTTTTGTGACCTTTCGCCACCAAAAATGTATCAAAATACACCACACAATTTAACTAAAATGATTTGATTGGGTTTGTTGCGGCTTGCCTTTAAAGATAGACCAACGTTAGCAAAATGCATTCCCATACCTTCAGTGGATAGCCCAGTCGGTGGAGACAATTTGCACCAAAAGAATGTTATAAGCAATAAAGCTGTTTTTTCTTAAAAGTACTTCAAATTATACTAATTGATTTAAGAAAAACTTTTCTGTTTTCTATCATAGAATGAAATAATGGGAAATTTTTAAAATCAAAATTATTGTCGACATTTCTTTTCACTTTGAGAAATAGATAACTTCTTAAGCTCTTCTCTCAATTAGCATACTTCAAATTACTCGTAAAAAAATTGCAGCCTTTTTGTTTATAACTTGTACCTGTGGCCGCCAGCAACTGGACTGGCTACTTTCAACGAGTCATCTATTCGGTTCGACTAATCGTTTTTGTTCACCGTATTTTTATAGTTCTCAATTTATTCACAAAGAAAATTACCGAATTATCGGAAAATTTCTTAGATACAGTTGATGACGAAATCATCAACATAACGATAGAAAACCCGAGTGTCTTCACTAAATATATTAATTATTATAAAAACGATATACAAATACAAGAAATATAGGTTAATAAAGTTGACAAGGAATTTAATTGACCGTTGTTCGTCTTATTCAAATTGGATCTTCTGTATCGTAAACATTCTTTATTTCTTATACTATCATCCATATTAAATTCCGGATCATCATAAAAAAGTTCATTTTTACATAGTCCTGGATACATTATGCTACAACCTGTACCTTCAGGACAATTAGTACATGGTGCACCTTTTCTGTAAACAGGTTGTCCTGGTAAATTTCCACTTGGCCCGTAGTTACAAATGAAATGTTCGTTATATGTGATGTTTGCACCGTTTTCATGCTCAAATAAAACCCTAGCACAGCCAATTTGATAACTGTCAGCCCAGATAAATTGAGTATAATAACGAAGGGGACTTTCGAATCTGAAAAATGTTGGTTTTGTGATATTAGTTTTTCCAATTATTCAAATTGAACTGAAGTATATTTATATGATATTCACGATGATTATTCTATAATATTTTCATTATTATGAAAGGTATCCGATAAAATTATCAACACAATAAAGTGAGAAACATGTTGCTTATATGGAAAATATCCCAAACTATAAGGTGGATAATGGGAAAAAAGGTAGATAGGAGCAAAACCAATTATTGGGACAACCTACAGGAGTCGAGACAGACAAAGACTCTTCTGGGAAATGATAACTAGAGTAGATATGCTTAATGTATCAACCTAAGTAAGAACAATCTACTAATACTAACAGGGGTTCTATCGCCTCAATAAACACCTGAATGGGGCGTGCAGATTTTGTTGCACAGAAGACGAAGCCTCTATCCACATTCTCTCGAAGTGTGAAACACTAAGAAACTTCAGAGCACTACACTTGGGAGCGCTTGAAATAGAAGACGAAGATCTCTGGCAATTAAAGCCATCTCACATTCTAGACTTTTTAAATGAAAGAAGATCAGCTGGAAACACTGGGTTCTCCGATATCGCAGCAAGAAAAGGGGACACACTAGATCCTTTGGGTCGCCGTTTATACGAGACCCCAAATTCATTCATACATAGATACAAGGTGGGTAATAGCTCAAACTATTCAGGGCATTTGAAAAGATATGGGAATTTTTACATCGCAATCACTACGGAATAAACACTCTGTATGCGAATATCTATTATTTTGGATATTTTTTCACAACTGTCAAATATACTCGACACTTCTGTATGTCTATTGATGCGTTAATGTTAACTTTTTTTCATAGCGAAAAAAAAATGTTCAGTGTAATACTACTTGGTACGAACCGTGTAACAAGCGCCTACTATGGAAGTCAGATATAAAAACAAATGCATGGAATACAGGAATCATTACAATGTTGCCAGTAGTTTAGCAAAATTGGAAAAAAGTTTGATTTTTTTCAAAGCAAACTCTAATTATATTTGAGTTTTCTACCTATTTTGGATAGGGGACCACCCTTTATATTTCATTTGCAGTACGGACTAGTTCAAAAAGAATTAGGACAGATAAGAAGAGAAGAACAAAAAAATAGGCAAAAATCAGAGAGAAGGCCACCATAATATTAAAGTCCCCACTAATATGGACAGCAAAATGGAAGCAGCTAGTGCAGAGAAAAATCGATGCACAGTGCAAAATGAGAATACACTCAGAAAAGATTATAACAGCAACGAAAGATGATTTCAACAAAATGAAGATGCTCCTGAGCGAGTATAAAGAGATTGAGTGGTATAAGTACCTACTCAACGAAGAGAAGAAAAGGAAGCTAGTCAAAAAAGGACTGGCTTTAAACACCCCTGCGTTAGGGAAAACGGATTAAAACCAAAACCAAATAATCTTACAAGAAGCCGTACAAAAATAAGTGCAGTAGAGGAGAAAAGGCACGACGGATCTGTACAATGTTACAGATGCCAAGGGTTTCATCGCTGACAAAGCACGTGCAATAAGTAAGATGCGCGGGAGCGCACAGAGCGGCGGACTGGACCCTAAGTAGGACAGAAAAGCCAAAATGTAAGACCTACGGAGGAGAGCACCTGTTGAATTACAGGTGGTGCTTGAAAAACCCAAAGAAGACGGAAAACAAACCAGCCACGAGCACCAAACAAACAGGAGTTAGCTAAGCTTTAACTGCTTCTAAAACGCAAGGCCCAGCAAGACAAAAAACATCCGAGCAACACTCATTGCCCAACAGGTAAACTAAAACAGAGAACAACAGGAACGAGTTAGGTTAGTAAAAAATTTTCAAAAAACAAAAACACAAATACACACACAAAAAACAAAAAACAACAAAAACATTTTCCCAAGGTCCTAGGTTTACCGAGACAGTCCCACAAGAGGACACCCCTCGACACGGTAACTACACATTTCATGAAAAAGTGCCGAGTTATATAACGGGGACAGCTATAGAAAAGGCGAAGGAATACTCGAATTAGATCTTTTATTTCCCTAAAAAGGTGAGAAAGGGTTTACCCGTGGTAGCGAAACTCACACACAATAGGACGTCCAGAAAAAGAAGCCAAGAGTGTATAGCCAACAGGCTAACTCTTAACAAAAAGATAAGACTTTCCGGAATCTGCCATAGAACAGGGAGGGGAAGGAGTCTACAAGCGAAACTATGACGCGAATGAGGATGAGGATCTTTCGAAATGACAGAGGGTTGGTGAAATGTCCTTCTTCGCACCCATCCGTGGTTTTATCAAGGGTTGGTGCTTAGAGAAACGGGACTTCTCACGCGCACGTGTGTGTGTGGCTTTACTCTGGAGTTTTAGAATCAGATGAAACTTTCGATTCATCACCTAGCTTTATAAAATGCTACAATTTGTAATGTAATTGAAATGATGTCTTGTCCTACTTTCATTTCTGCTGTTCTAGTTGATAGTAATTTTAAAATCCATCTAGAGGTTGTTCTATCTACTCCTCTTGCATCTAATGTACTTTTGATAGCCTCGTGTGGAGTATTGTCAAAAGCGCTTCCTACGTCTAAGAAGGCACATACTTTCTTTGTTCGTGAGAGCGTTCTGAATTCCGTAGATTTTCGTGTTTTACCTCCAAAATATTGGGAATCTCTGATCGAAGCTTTTTGTATAATATAGTATAACTACTATTAATTAAGTTGAATATTAATTGATCATTTTTAGTAACCGCCGATTGTGGTTATTAATTTTGAATACCGATTTCGTTATTTTGTAGCCAAAGCTGTGTACCTTGGATATTTATATACGTGGTTATCGTTCCCAATATCCAATGCTCTTTTTTTTCTGTGCCTTAATGTACTGTATGTTAATTTTTCTAACGAATTAGTAAAATTTATATGATTTCATTTATTAACTATTTTTTTGGGATACGTAACAGAGTAAGCAGGTATTCACTTCTACTCCGAGTAAGCTAATCAGTTTCCACGGTACCTTAGGAACGTGCATTGTCGAGAAATTGGGTTGGAGTTGAGCACGGCTTGGGAAAGGGTTTCTGGAATTTCTTTGTTGCAGGATTTCCTATAATTTAGATTACCTTACAAGTTTTAGACATTTGGCATTCAGCATTATCAAGTTTGTACTAACAAAATGAGCATCATTAGAGAGAAACTTAGTTTCATTCAAATGAAATCCGTTCTAATTTTCGAGTGTGCAAGAGAATTTGATTGTTATAGACAATATCACCATATCTTGGGAATTGGGAGTTGGTAGCCATTTAATGTATTCAATCGTTTTAATGAGGTGCGTTGATTCATTACTTTACGACAGAAAAGTTTTTTGTGAAAAATCAAACATAGTAATGATGTATTGAACAAAACACCCAATATTCTAAATATTACTTTATTAGAATTTTATAAATCAGATATCTCTGATACTGGTACATGATTGGGATCTTCCTAGTCATCAGCAAGATTTATTAAAACTTGCAGAATACCAATATACTTGATACTTACCATATTTATCAGTATAGCTAATGCATTAACGACTTCTGTTATAAAAGTTTGATCGATCATATCTTCAAAGATTTTCATTAATATTCGAAGAAGTCTCAATGAAAGAGATCATGCTAAATTTAGTATCCTACTAGATATCTACTTTCCGAGTTGACAGCATATAACTTATTTGGTCATTTCTTATTTAATTTGCTTTGTTTTGTTATGAGCAAATTTGTCTAAAGACGAAGTTTATTGATTAAATTTTAGTGGTAGAATATCCCTAACTCGATCCTACACAGACAAGTTTGAAGTTTGAAACAGATTCAAGTTTCAAATTACACTATCATTTATTTAAAATTTTCGTCTACGTTTTAAAAAACTTGAAAACTACTAACGTATAATAGTGTTTTCTTCTAGCCCCATTCTATTGTCCCTTGGGAGCTCTATTCCCACTATGTTCTCACAATAGAAAAAAACGACAACCATTTTAGATTTTTATTTTGTCCTACTACTTTCAAATAAAGTTACTATATTATCATTTCAGACAGTTTCAAACATTTCGTGAGCTTCTTTGGCATTTTTTTTCAACTTGAAACAAAAACTAATGCTTTTTTCAAAATCTGTGCTTCACGACAAACACAGTTGACATCATTTGACTAAAGTAGCTATAGTTCCCGTTTGTCTCAATTGCTGCCATGAAAATCCATTCATTAAATTTATTGACCACACCTCGTATAGAAAAACTTCAATGATTGTTCAATTTTATGCAGTGTTTATACCAAAACGTAAATCGTTTTCTCTGTACAATACTTTTTGATGTAATCTTCATAGGAACGTACTCATAAACAATCAAAAAATTAATATTGATATGGGTCCTGCCATAAATAAATGCTACTGTATAAATAATTTTACTTATATTACTGATGCGGTTACATGTATTATACAGGATCGGGCAAAATAGACGAAAAACCGAATGAGTGGCTTATTAATGACTTTATGAAAAATATTCTAGAATAAAATTTTTTGTACATATACTACCTATAGTCCTATCAAAATAGACATTTGACTTAGGCAAAATTGGCATAGAGCTGAAAATTGACAGCGACATTAAATACATCATTATAAATGAAATGTCAACAGTTCCCTTCGATCCTACTTCGGCAAAAAATTTTATTCAAGGTCAAAAGTACAAACTTAAGATTTATTTATTATTTATTTATTATCATGAAAGTAGGTCTGGCAAAAGTTGTAAATCATACAATTCTCTACAAAAATGGTCCAGTGAGATATCGCGGTTTTAATCATTAGAAGATTTTACATAATATGCACATATTTCCGCACCACCTATGAGGTAATGTACTTGGCGCATTTTTTTAACGTGGTTTCCCTAGGAGGTATACTCCACGATCTATTGTAATAAAGAAAGTTTGATCAGATCGTATTCAAATTCAGATCAATTGAAAGAATAGTAATATTGCTAATAATTAAAGTGGAATAGGTTGTTTTTTTCTACATGTCATTAAATAAGATGATTGTCTAATTCTACTTCGACAATTATTTCTTCGTCTTCATTCTCTTCTTCTTGCAGAATTTCTGTTCGCTGTTTTAAGAAAAGGGATGCATCAATAGTCTCTTCATTAATATCATAAATATCTTCATCTGTTGTATTTGTTTCAATATTGGAGCAAGTCTGACTGTGACAATTGATGCATACTGTCGAAGAAAATAATTCCACTTTTTGACAGCCACAACTTTTACCACAATCCGTCATGCATTTACAAAAAATAGTATTGAGTAGTTTTTCTGGAGCAGGCGGGAGTAAAGTTTGAATTGGCTCCAAATAATTATTGCTTAATTTCCAACCCCATTCGTTTGGGTCTTATCAATCACTACAGATTGAATATCCTCTCGAATAATTGCTGCAGTAGCTTTCAATATTCTGAATCGTTCTACGTTTGTATTTAGTTTTTTATTTTCATATCAAGCTTTATTAAGAATATTGTACTGATTATCAATAAAACAGATAATTGTTAATCTACCTTTCTCCTCAGTTATAATTTTATCACCATACTTTAACTTCTTTTAATGGTTTTATTATCTATAGTTGGATTTTTGCCGATATTTTTTAATTCTTGTAATGAAAATTGACAATCATTATTTTCAATGTACTGAAATATTTCCTCCATCGCCAAGTTTACTGACTCATCTTCGGGCCGACAGACTTTATATCCCGTAGTAGGCTTCAGAAAGATATTATAACAGTTATGGTGGTACTTAGCTTCAGCAGCAACTATGTCAAATTCATACTCAATGCTGGCAATAACAGCTTTTGCTACGTCATCAGAACGAGTCCGAGCTACCTTTAAAGTGGAGTTTTTAAATTTAAGTGTAGATACGTTATAAATTTTACGACGAACATTCTGCGCTTTCTTCTTTTCAGCTTCTTCATTTGCTTCATCGCCGCAAAATGAACAATATCTTTTAAAGTTGAAATCCGGTCTCTAGTATGAGGTGGACTTATCGTAGATGTACTACCTTGTTCTGACTTGCGCTGTCTTTTAGCTGCACTCTTTCGAGTATACATTTTACGACACTGCAAGTGGACTGTCACAGACTGCTTGTCTTTCAAGTATAATAAAAAAAATTATCATTCCTTTCAACACTTGCATCAAACAAAGTCTTCATTCCACGATCAACAACAACAACTTCACTTTCTTTCAAAGGTTTATCACAAATGAAATAAACTTCTGACATTTTGTTTCAATTATTTAACAGCACAAATTAAAATTGAAAATATTACCAATAAGCACGTCTGTTCACTGCACAGGAATTTTCAGTACAGTACATTATGTACTAAGTCATTTCATTTACTTCCTTCAAAAATAGGCAGGTACGCGACCCTCCACACTCGAACAATGACGTAGCTAGCAGATGTTTAATGTATATAAGTTTTATTGTATATGTAACACGAACCAATAGTTTCTTATTTTCATTTATATTTAACGTCTGGTGACGTATACTGGATGCATTTTAGTGTATATTATGTAAAATTTGAATTTTCTAAAGATTAAAACCGCGATATTTCACGTATGGTGAGTCGTAAGAGAAAAAGTGACTGGACCATTTTTGTAGAAAATTGTATGATCTACAACTTTTGCCTGACCTACTTTCTTGAATAAAATTTTTCGCAGAAGTAGGATCGAAGGGAACTTTTGACATTTCATTTATAATGATGTATTTAACGTCTCTGTCAATTTTCAGCTCTATGCGAATTTTGGCTAAGTTATGACATATTTTTGTCTATTTTGACTGAATTACTAATGGTTTTTATATTGTTTATATCACATCTTTTGAGATATGACGTTATCATCTAATATTTTGAATGCATCACCCTATATTTATATTTTTTTGAGTAGGTATTGTATTGCTGAATTTACTGATATTAGGTTGAATGGATCTCCGACTTACGGATTACGGTTTAACATCAAATTCAATAGTAAAGTGGAATATTTATTTATTAAATACAATATTGACATATAGAAATTCATTATTTATTAGAACAGTTGTTGAACGCAAAAACGTTCGGTTATCTCATAGTATCCTAATCTGTAGAAAAAGTCATTTTTTGACAAATTGAATCATTTCAGGCGTCATCTTAGTCTTAGCTTCTTAGTTATTAGAGAGTTTAAGCTTAAATCTTATAAAGTATAGACTTCAAATAATCCTAAAGAAGAAACTATAGTGAGGATATCCGGTGATCTTGCCACTTCTTCAATATAACCACTTCGGCCCATCCAACTTTGGGGAAATACATTGTTCAGGAATTGTCTAACCCTAGCAGCATAATGAGGTGGAGCACCATCGTTCTCATACCAGATTTCTTCTTATCACTGTATCTGGTTAATGCTACGGAGCAGCGAACGAATTACTTCTGGTATTATCTTATCTTGTAAAAGTTGTAAATATCTTTAACTATTTAATGTGTCTTTCATAGACAAGGGTGCAATTATTATTCCCCTCAATATTCCATACCAAACGTTAAGCTTTTGTGGATATTATATATGACCTTCCATCAAATGCAAATTTCATTGGAAAACAATTTTATTCATGGATGTTTTATTCACGATATAATTCATAATTGGTTTGTTAAACTGAAATCGTTTAACAAGATCATCTTCATTCAATGCTTTATAGCTTGGTGTTATTGCACTTATAAATCTCTCACCAATATTGTTATTTATTGTGAATTTTGATATTGAATTGTTCAATAGTAAAGTTCATAATCTTCATTTGTGACTTTCTTTCTTGTCCACAATAAGGAATATTTTTTACACTGTCAGTCTCATTATATTTTCTCGAATTTCGAAACCCTATAGATATAGAATTATGTGAAACTTTATTAGGATATGTATCATTAAACAATAGGGTACTTACATGGTTTGAGAAAAAATGGTTTTGGATAGTTTATTTACAACTTTTATTATAATTTTTGTAAATTATCTGATCAATATTTATAGAGAAAAAAATGTACGGAAATGAAAAATTTTATAGGTAGTCTAAACATTTCAGTAAGGCCGCCATATTGCGTTTCGTTATACGTATAAAATAAACACTGAATATATAATACAAAGTAAATACTACAGTTATTTTCTCGGTTATTTTAACATAAGCATTATTATTAAACTTTGAATAATTTGAAAAATGGTATATAAATCGTGTTTTGTGCAAGGATGTGAAAATACAACGACTGAAACACCTGATAAAGTTTTTTTTATGATGCCAAGAAATTTGAATACACAACCAAAATGGTTTGAAAGTGCTGGTCGTTTTGACGATCCTGCGAAATGTAATTATTTTTGGTGCCAGGATCATTTCAATATAAATAAGATTCAAATTCAACTTATTTTAATATTTTATAGTAGGTAATTAAGTTTATTATGCTTTCAATTTTTAATGTGATTATGTAATAATGTAAGAAATTAATCTATAAAAGGTTTAATCACTTTATTCTTATATATAGAAAAAGTTCTATTTATACGTAACTAATGAATATAAACTGTATTAAACAGCACACGCTACATTGCCGGCAACGATAACCTCGTGATCATCAAATGAAAACCAATGAGAATCGTTTGATGAGATTGAGAACTTATAAAATTTATAAAATAAACAATAAAATAAATACTTTCTAAATAATGCAAGTACCTTATTCGGTGGCTTCTCTGTATCTCCAAAATATCAACAATCATGAATTAAATTATTCTTTGACATGCACTTAGTTCTGACATGATTGATAGGTTGAAGTAATGTCAACACATATTTCAGATCATGTATCGTGCTTTATTAGTATGTAATAGTTATTTATATGCCAAGGACTGAAAATGCTACTTTGTACGATGAGTCTGCAAATTGCGAGACAAGAGAAGCGAGGCGAGCAACAGACGAGTCCAACAAAGTAGTATTTCAGCCGCGGCGCACACAACATTTTTTAGACGACGTATAAGATCCAAAACTTTTTCAATTAGGAAAGAAAATAAATAATAGAGAATGATAAACATTTTATTTATTAAAAATATAATGTACTTAATGATATTTGCATTTTCAATATTATTTTTTCTCTTTTTCATCATCATTCATTGTTATTTATAAATATAAATTAAAAATTTAAGGTTATACAAAATCATCGATGTGAAACTGTCAACATTGAAGTGACTAGAGTCACATTTAAGAAAGTTAAAGTTGTCCCGAAAGTGTTTTGCAGTACGGAACTGTCACTTTCACTACATGGAACACTCAAAACGCAACTTTCGGTATGTAAATGAATGCAGAACGAACAACAGATGGCGTCATCTAAAAAATATTTATGAGATGGAGATAGAGTTTATAGTTTGTAGAGGAGATTAGAGTGAAACTATATAAAAACAGAAATTATGATTTTCTTTATTCTTCCCTACCTGTGTTGAAGGTGGTGTTCCAGCAGCAATTATTACGTACGTGCTTAGATTATGGTAACGCCATGTGTAGTGCAGCTAACTTCGAAATATGATTAGAACATACTGCTGGAATAAACCTTTTGATAATTAATTATATTAATATTAGTACTAACGTTTGAATTTTACCATGGTAAGTTAAAGACCCAATAAACTTGGAATAAATGAATTTAGCAATATCCTATCTACTTATACAAAAATATATAAATACATGGTGATGCATCTACAATATTACCAGACCACGTTATATCTCAAAAAATTTAACAGAAGATCTGTTAACACCATTAGATAGTCTACAAAATATACAGAAAATTTTTTTCATAAAACTCGTAACTAAGCTACAAAATTGGTGCTCCGCTCATTTTAGCCTATTCTGTATATAATAATATTAATTTCTTGTTGAATATATTCGTTAGACTAGAAAAATATATAGTATTATACTCATTCCACCCAATTGCCTTCCAGTGTACAACTGGCTCGGGAATAATTGGTTTTTTGTAATCGAATTTTGTATACATAATACAAATGTGCATTGAAGTATGTTTCTTGAGCTAAGAACTAAATTGTTTATACTCACGATATTTGATATGTATTAAGATCAAGCTCATTTATCCATTGCACTTGATCATACCAACCAGCGATAAAGGAAATATCGTAATTTGTGGCAAAACTTCCTCTCGCAATGTTTTGTCCAACTGGGAATCTATCTAAATCCCTACAAATATCATGCGAGTATACACACTGAAACGCCCATCGATGAGCAACATCAGCTAATTCGTCGTTCCATTCAATTTCTCTCATGTTTGACGCTGGCGGCTGCGGACCTGGGTTCCCTCTTTCTTCCAGGCCTAATGCTATTCGATTTCTCAGCTATTGGAAATTATTGATTATTTTATTTTGAGACGACATAAAATAATTGAGATTGATATTATACACAGAAGATATATATCTGAGTAGTGGAAACTTAAGAGTATAATGAAAATTTGAAACAAAAAGAACTTTTTTTGGAGAATCGAAATATCTGAACAAAATTATACTTATATAAATTTTGTATTAATAGATATTTATATTTATTGTGTTGATGCAATCGACCATTCGAACATTACCAACTATAAATCAAGCTTCAGGTATAATTATCTAAATATAGATACTGCGACGAGGACGAGGTACCTACTGTTAAAATTTACAATCTGCGCTGTCTACCTCGCAGCACATATGCAAGAGCATCATTGGGAGATTGTGGCTATTTCCATTCGATTATGTGACAATAATTAATATGTAAAATGTGATACTTTTTGAGGGTATTTTTATCCAAATTATTAGGAAGATGATTGTACTTTTATAATTTGTATTTCAAATTATTCCACGTTTGGGATTGCCTAGAAAAATTGAACAAGCTAGACAAGAAAAATAAAATTACCATACAATGAATTCCGAGATACACCAGAGCGAAGGAAATCAAATAGCTAATAAGCTTACTAAAGCGATAGTTTTGTTGTAATGGAACATTCAAAAGAATTTTCTACTGGTAAAAAAACATAATTTGATACAGCCGAGAAGTCCTCGCCGGAATTCGAAATTAGAGTTCCTCTGTAAATGACCCCTGTGATATCTGCTAATAACTTCTCTAAAAACAAATACAACTCGTCCGTTTTGTTGCATATAGACTGAATATTAATTGGAATCATTTTCAATTAACAGTCCTTAAAATTAAGTGAGGATTCTAGTTCCTCTGGACACGTCCTATTATCTCAACATTTTTCCTAGAAGAATTGGCAGTAAAGTAACGACTATTGCTCTCTCTAATTTGTTGGTGAGTTCTCCGTTCGAGGTGATGTAAGTTCTGTAGGTAGCTAGATCATCATCCACTTCGGCTGAGCTTATGCCAAAATAATCATGAAACTGATGTTAAATTGCCCTTAACGCTATGGGATCAACGGACAGACCCTCTGATGCTAAAAACACTTGTGGGAGTATCACCTTCAAAACATACAGACGTTAGTTGGTCATGTATATAGGCGAGGAATAGCTTGAAAGACGATAAAATAGCAGGATCCCTTAGTCAAGATATAATGTAACGATTGCCTTAACTAGAAGACTTTTGTGTTAATCTGACCGTGGAAGGAGCCATCGGGTCTAGCGAAATTATGAAAATCTTCCGTGATTTGAAATGATTTATCACACGAAAAGCTATTTCATTTGAATAAGGCTAAACCTTGTTTATCAGATTAGATACATATAATTTCTGGACGCAAAAAGTCAGTATCCACCTATTGCCATCTAGCGAAGAACAAAATTATCACGATAGCTTCTAGGATAGTATTATTTTGGTAAGGAACGTTTAATAAGATTATTTTACCATATCAGGGGATGGAGCTACTACAATTCATAAAATTATAAGTATGAGTGAATCAGTATTTTTGTTAGTGAAGAAAGAGTTTAATATGTAAATACCCAAATGCTTTATGTAATCCTTGACTTATGCATCTCAACTTTTAGTTGATATACAATTAGACAAACAATTTTGTATTGAAAATATTGGACATACGATTCTACTAACGCATCTCAAGAAATTGGATGTCTGGTATTGCTTCGATATTTTTTGAAGATAAGCAAATACAATTCGTTCATTTGATCTGTGCTTGCTTTTCAATCATACTGCAAGTTAATTTTTGTCAGTTTCTTTAACAACGGAAGGTATACTGTTGTCAATGATCATTCTAAATTATTAGCTCAAATTTGATTTTGTGTAATATTATCAGTATTTGTGATTTAAAGATACAAAAAATGCGTGGCTAACTAACACTTGCTCTATTTCAAGCCGTAGTAAAAAAATTGCGTGCCTTTTAATGACCTTACAGCAAATAAAAATATAAAATGGCAATTATACTGTTCAAAGGCGAGTTTCGAACGTTCTCGTCGGTCCACCTTATCTTTGATGTACTATTTTGATGAGGTTGATTATAAGTATAATTTTGTTAACAATTTCTTATGACGTGTACCTTAAATAACGCTTTATTCTAATGCGTTAATGTGACATAAGTATGACTATTTCACTCATATCAAAATTCTCCAAGTATTTGACCAATAATTATTATCTTTTCAACGTGACAAAAAATGTAACAATGAATACGGACAGTTTGACAAAGTAGTAATTAGAAGGTGAAGAAATGAACAATCAAATCAGCAGCTACTGTAGGTTATTTCAGGAAGGTATGGAGTAATAAAACCTCATTAGGTATGCAAGGGGACTACAGAGTGACCCAACGAATATTTAAGCCACTTTCATAGTTTGGCATTGATTTCATTGTAAAATTTTTTTTTATCATGTGCAGGTAGTATCATCCGTGTTAAGCTCAATATATGGGTTTAGCCTATTGTTATCCATTCACAAACACTGAAAATATTGTGCCAAAGGCGTGCCAGTAGGAAAAGGAAAAGAAAAGGAAAGAATTTTATTTTAACAGAATAAAAATTAGGCCATTATGGCACCTTAATACCCGTTGACAGGCCTTCCATGAAAGCTTGGCGAGCTCTGGTTATATTTTTGTCTTGCCACGTTTTTGGTACTGTATAACCTTCATTAATCTACGTCTCATCAAGATAAAAGATTTTCTTCTGCTCCGTTCTATACTGCTTTATACTTCTTAAGTATTTTCGTCGTCAGCAAACAATTTCATCGCTTTCGAGTAAAAGTGCTTTACGGTTATGCTTTTCCCAGGCAAAATGCATATTTCTCAAAATATAGAAGGTTAAACGATACCTGTTAAACGCAAAACGTAACTGTATAATCTACTACCAAAGTAATCACTTCACAATATTTAAAGACCTATACCTATGGCCGACACCGAAATTGAGCGGAACTGGACGGAATTCCCCATTTTATTACTCTACACATTTTTGAAATAGACTATAGCAAGATGTATATAGAAGCGGCAACAAATTTGGAAAGAGGAAGATTTAAATACATATTCTGAGTAACTTTCTAGATTGAATCTAATATTGAAAGTCTTCCACCAATTCTCCAAAATATAAAGTTTGTATCTTTTCACTGTATTCGTGAGATAGTTCGATACAATACAATTTTTGATTAAATTTATCTCATTAGTCTCTATTTTGATTCACCTTTCGTCATTGGGGTGATTTCAAGCAACTCAATTTTGTCGAAAAATAAGTCGACAGAATTTTCGAGAAAATTCAATCACTAGTATTATTACTATTGAAATTGAAGCATCTAATCGATACTCACCGTATTGTGCGCATCTACTATAACATCAATTTCTTGTTGTTGAAAAGGAATATCTAAAACTCCCTTACATCCAGCTCCATATTGTCCAGATTGGTACATACACATTGTGTGCTTCCCACAAATTTTAGTGAGACTATTCTTACTTGTATCCACACAACAAATTGAACAATAAGGATTTTTTGGAGTCGCATTCCTTGTAAAATTCTTGTACCACATCCTTATATTGCCAATTGAAAGATAATCTGAAGGTTGATTTAATGAACAAGAAAATGTTAGCAAATACACTGAAAGTAAAACACCGTGACGTATATACATGATTTTGACAAATTGGAAGTGACAAATTGATGAACGCGTTATATACATCAAATATAGAGTACAACCGAATAGATATATTCGTATCATACAATACGTTCGGGAGATTCATGGGCGCTTTGAACGTTGGCAACAGTACATATGAAGAGTAACTCCTATATTAAGTGATGTATGAAATACAGTCAATTCGTTCTCATGACAGCAGAATATGATTTTCATCGTTTTCTGTAATTTTTATATACTTTTCTACTTCATACAATTCACTGGAAAAGACACAATGAATAGTTCAAAAATAATAATAAAAAAGACTGAACATAATGCAGCTCTATGTATATGCTTAAGAGCAATATGGACAATAGGTAGTTTACATCCCTAGCTGATGTGCTTTTTTACTGGTTTTAGAAATAGCGCATATAATTGTCACACTGCTCTAGAGTACCTTCAAATCCGTTTAATGAAGTTTATACTGTTATGTACAAGAGAAACATTGCACTACTATTCCTTTCCTCAGCAGACAAAGCTTATTACTTGCTTCTCAAGACATCTGTAGAATCAAATTTACCCAAAACCAATCTATTTTTAATCAAATACTACACCCACGAGTAATCTAAATATGAGCCAGCGGTATCATAAGTGGTGCTTCTGTTATTGACGCTGGTCAGCAGGGTCAAGGTGACGTAATGAGAGCTCTTCATTTGTTAAGTGGAGAAGTCAGTTCTAGTCATTTCATCTTCTTCTCTAAATCAAGTCAGTTACTTTAACAGCCCTCTTTCTGTATTAGTTAGTCATTTAGAGTTGAGTGCGTTGTATCTTAAAACAGTGATGTTCTAGGTAAATTAGTTACTCTCCCAAACTAACATTTTATTAAAAATCAACTATTCTTTCTACTAAGGAACTATTTGCTTCAATTTAAGCTGCAAAATACACAGACTTAGATACCTCTATAAAAGTCATCCTAAATATCTACAGCCCTTCATTCTGGTACAGTTTAGATGACTGTTAGCAGTAACTCTTCTCTGTAGGAGTAACCGTCTATTCAATATATTCTTCTATAATTTCTTTTTCATTTCCTGCCATCTTTCCATTCCTACACTTTACTATGTCTATGATTTGTTTTTCTGTTATAAAATTATGTGGGTTTTTGCTTGTTTTTTTTTTGCCCAAATAATTCTTTTCTTCCTTCCATCATCTTCAAGCTCTTCTATTAAATTGGAATACATGATAATGAAAAAGCTGATCTATTTGCAAAACATTCAGAATTTACTTGACCTTTTTGTAACGTATATACAGGAAGAGATGCGATTATTTCAATAAAAAATAAAATGTACGTATCCTGGCAAAAACACTACCTAGATATATAGTGTCTTACAAACAATGGACCAAAGTGTGATTAAAAGCCTCAAGTTTCACTACAGAACAAGTTTATTGACGGAGCTAGTCGAATGTGACGTTGAAACTTTTTTCAATATAGTGCAAGTGCAAGTCATAACTATACCCGACATGCTCGATTTTGAATGAGATGAAAACAAAACCTTAGTTTGATGATCGACGACGATCTTCCATTAACTGAGTGGATTCAACAGTTCAAAATGACAAGAAATGTTACTGAAAATCTTCAAATCTATGTCGGAGTAGGCGACTGCTGCTTTAAGTGGCTGAGAAGAGAGAAGATGAAATGGATAAACCTGACCTTTCGACGAGTATTGAAGAAGCTCTGAAAACAGCTAAATTAATGGAAAAGTATTTCTTTTTTCACCAAGATGCCTCAATATCGCAAGTCATGAATAAAAAAACAACGAAATCACTGGCGCCGAAAATATATTAGGCTATAGCGTTCAAATAATATCGTTTTTTACGTGCTCAACTAATAGTAATAGTCAGGAATGACTTTCTCTTTTTCTAATTCAGATTTTTCAGTGTCGTTACATGGTATTTAAAACTTGTTACTTCTGAAATTTCTTTTCTCCTACGTAAATTTTGCCTGGTCGAACTCTGTTTCTGAATTTCTCAATTAAATTAGGGAGATAGGTTGATACCAATAGGCAAATTTTTTGAATTTCTAGATTGAAATGCTCTTTATGAGTTTCCGATATATGTATGTTTTCTCCCAACAAAAAATAAATCCTGGAAAGCTTTCCATGCATATCGGCTTTATCAAACAAACAATCTAATATTCACTGACTTTATTCATTTGAAAATTGCGTGCCATAATTTCCGTCCAAACGGCGTGTTTTCATTTTACAATATCCCAGTTATTCATGCGTGAAACTCATTTAATAACTGTTATGGTCATGAATATATTGCAGCTATTGAATTTTCTATCGTTATATTGAAATATATGATATATCTCAGAATATTACAGTCACGCTTTAAATAAAATACGAGTGATAAAAAAATATTTGATTAAAAACAAAGTAAAAGACAATATAAAATTTGAATTGCTATTGCTATTGAATTGCTAAATTGAATTCTAAATTTCAGGAATGGTGTCAGAACGTTTTACTTTTAGCATATTCGTGTATCGGTGCGCTGCTCTCATGAAGGTCAAAGCTGCTCCAGTAAATGACAAAGTTTCTCCACTTTTGACATATTTTGCATAATCCCTTGTCCTTGACGTCCTTGGCCGTTTACCATTTTTAATTCTCCCTTACCACTTGTAAATAGTCTTACAAGTTACTGCTTTATCACCTCTTCGACAGGAAAAGTGACATTCAATCCTTGACTACTAACCTATAGAGTGAGCTGTACGGAATAGGCCACTTGTTCTTATTCAAACTGTTCTTACATTTAACACACAAACTAATGCTCACAAATGCATCCAACAATTTATTATTAGATAAATTTTTTAACAATTTCATATTATTTATATTTATTATATGGTTATGACTTCCAGCTCGAAAATACCCTGTTTTTCGGTTCGTCCATATATTAAATGTGCTCTTTGAACCGGAAATTAATGGATCTCTTCGTCTGCCCAACATACTTTCATAGATACCGCTCTTTTCCAAATCTGGTATTTTATCGTTAGGATTATTGAATAAATGTTTCAATGTATTGTTGGACTTATAAACCAATTTTAAACCCACTATGTTAAAAACTCTTTGCAATCCATTTGTATAAAAGGGATTCAAACAGCAAATTTTTCCTGTATTTTATTTTGACTTTAAAGAAAGTTGGTTTCCCAAAGAGATTTTCTATACCTATGACGGTTAATTAATATATCTACAATTCTCTGATCATAACACATCCTCAATAAAAGTTCTTTCCTTGTATATATCGATGTGAAAAATGATTTAAACTAGGTAATGGAGACTAGCCATCTTATGTTGAACCTTAAGTCTCTGAAAACGTTGGTTCTCGAAACGCGCGTCAGACAGTGTAATTGGGAGTGTTGGTGAAGTGGGTTCAGTACGGATGCAATGGAAAGAGTTTGATTTGAGAAACTCCAACTTAGTTAAACACTACAGAGGTGATCTCACTAAAGCAGTTTTAGTAACCAGCTAGCTAGCCGAAACTGTTGTGGATATAGATACGTAATTATTCAAGTAATGTTTAAACTTATGGATTCCATCTCGAAAGTGATAATGATAATGTGGAATTTCAGAATGACATTACATTAAAGCTTTAAGGATGCTTTAGAAATAAAATTGTAGTTTACGCATACGTTTCCAAGGGTCACGACGTAATTTTAGAAGAAAATGGTGGGAGATCTTTTTTAAAAAGATGGAAATTTTAATGCAATTATGTCGCTAACAACAGTGTTCGCGTACTTATATTATCAACAATGTCATATTCCTCTCAGTGATAAGGAAAACATCAGTGAGGAGGAATCTGTCAACAATGTCTTGCATATGACCTGAATCGTGTAAAAAAACTTTCACTCAATTTTCGCAAGATATTATGAGGAATGCTTGAATTTTTATGTATATATGAGGTTATTGAATGTGGGAATGCGATATTGATGGAATCTACATCTACTACTGCTTTCAAACGAAGCTTAACTGATACATGGGTTGTCGAGAATTTAATAAAGCCATTGGAAAAGAATATAAAATTCTTAGATTAAGTGTGGTCATATGAGGCGTGTCACTTTGATAAAATTGCGGATGTGATGGATTCTTCATGAGAGTAATCAATAAATTCATAAAAATCAAAAAAGAATTCTCCGATTGACCAGCAGATTGTAAAACAAATTCCGGAATATATAGAAAGATTTTTAAATAGGGAAGATAAGCAATTGAGGCGTTTCTTACAAAAACGACCATAGTCCTGAAATTCGGATTCCGTGGTTTAAATTGACACTTATAAATCAGGGGCCACCTGCTTGACCGGGAAAGTCAGATTCCTCAAAAAGAACTATAGTATGTGTTTACAGCCGTCAAAAGTAGCCGTCAAGTAGCTTTACAAAAACAGCCATAGTCCAACAAAATTCCTGCAAAATACACCTTTGTCCCGATCTGTTTGATTAGTAAGAATGGCAAGTGTTAACGATATTTGTGATAAAAATGTGTAAAGAAAGAAACAGTTATAAAGGTAAATAAAGTACGTACGTACGCACATATAAATCATGTGGGAAAACAAATTCCGGCTAGAGTTACTGGCGCTGATTGTAGGTATGTCAAAAACTGAATAATCTACAGACTTTGATAACCCTGTTTAATAACATGGCGTCAAAGGATATTCAGAAAAGTTAGTAATACAACTGATACTGAACTAAATGCGGAACAAGGAAATGACAGAAATCGTTTAGTAACAAGACAGTGTTTTCTTACAAGATAAGAGTATAAGGCAGAAATTAATGTATCCTACAAAGCTTATTGGTCAGTTTTCACATCATTTAATATTAAGTTTGGTCTGCCGAGATCTGAGTGTGCCATTTGTGATAGATTTATATCAAAACTTAATTTATGCAGTGACTTAGAACGTTTTAGCATCGAAACTGCGAAAAATTTTCATCTATGTAAGACTGACAAATTCTATGAGATAAAAAGGCAATGTAAACCCCCACATTCAAACTGGTGATGTTTTTTTTGCCAGCCAGCCACCTCTAGTACTATGTTTTTAGAATGCATGATTTGGCAACCAATGATGCCATGATGCCAATGATGCCATGTTCGTATACAATGAAACTGTTGGCAAGAAAGCCCAGTATGATGTTACTTCTTTGTTGTTGCATTATTTTAACAGGGCAGATATAAGCAACAAAGATGTTGTTTAGTGATGGATGCCTGGGGCAACACAAAATTATTTGAGGGTTAGATTCCTTTACGCCTTAGCTCACATTTTTAAAATTTTCAAAACCATTAAATATTATTTTCCTATTTGAGGACATTCCCGACTGCCCAACGATCAAGATTATTTTAATTCATGCAAAAAAAGGGAGAACACTGCAGAAGTGCAGTCTGACTGGGATAGATTAATATCAGCAGCAAGAGAGAAGCCTGCTCCTTTTAAGATTGCGAAAGCAGAGCAAAAATTTTTTTTTAATATGGCTGAAGCTCTGAAACCATTTTTTTGTAACGAACTAACATTAAAGCCCCTGTGGGGTGAGTTTCCCGAGAATGTCCACTATTATCTCAATCTGTAATCAAACCTTGCTCAGCCCAGCACCATTATTAGTACTGGACCTCAAGTTGAAATAGACAACGCGAAAACCAACCGAAGATTTTAACAATTAATAATATATTCGATTGTAACTATAACTATTTTTTGGTGTTTGAAGGACGCATACATGTGATCAGACGATAAAATTATATGCAAAATGAAAGTAATGTCGTTAACCTTGACCACTAAAAGAAAATTCTTTTCGAAACAATTGAAAAGTTTTTGCTCAAACAGTCGGAGCCGATTAAAATTGTAATATCGTGATTTTATAGAACCAAAGATCATCAATTAATTTCTCTCATCACACAAAAGAATATGGGCACTAATGAAAATCGAAAAATATATGTATAAATTGTTGTCATTTTAAAAATACCACAATAATTGCTTCTGATATTTATAAATTTCAATATGGCTTTAAAAAAAACGACATATTTGTTATAATCGAAAAATACAAGTAATAACAATTGCCTCGAGTGAACGAGCATTAAGTAGTTTTTCTAAAGTCACAAAAAGAATAAAAACACAAATACAAGATTCGAAGATATAGTTCATTCAATCTGGAGAAAAAAGGTGTACGATTATAGAATTGTGTTTTCCCGCTACATATTTTTATGAAAATTCTGAATTAAGATTATTTTACCCTGTAGATTATTTTTAAAAAGCTTTAAGAATCGGCTTTATATTCTAAAAGGGTGAAAACCACCCCTTATGCAGAATAATTGAAAAAGTTGAAAAAATACCTTGCATGAATCAAAATCAAACTTTTCTGTATGAAAAATTTATTGTTACCTGTCAATCAATATAATTCTTATAATATTTATCATATTTCAACCCCTATAAACTACGCTTAATGATACCATTAGGTATAAAAAGATTTTCTTCAGCTTTAATATGTTTATTCAATGCTGAATAATAACTAATAAACAATGTGATACTTAGTGGTCAAACATTAATTCATAATAATATTTTCACGCTTAAAAACATTTTTATCATGAATCAATCCTTTTTTGTTGTTTATTATATTTCTTAATGATTGAAAGAAAAAATTAAAACAATGTATATAATAAATTTTTTATTAAACGGAAAAGACACTTTCGATTTCTTCCCCTTCTTCATCATCTTCATCTGTGATAGGGGGGCAATTTAAATAGCTGTCTCAAAAGCATGTTTCACATGTCGAATCGCTAAAGTATGTAAAAGTATTCAATAACTGCAAGTATAAAGTATGTATATTCTCACAGGAATACCTGTGTAACGTTCCGACTGAGGTATATTTTGGAGTGATTATCTTTTATTTTTATATTTATTAAAAATTTATTACTTTTTGTATAATTTTTTCTGAAAAATTTATAAAAAAATTTATTTTTGTTATAACTTTGTTAATTCTCATCCCAATAAGATGAAATAAAATTCATTGAAATTTTTTTTCCTTAAAAAATGTTCAATACATTTTTTTATAATATTTGATATTTGATTAGTTTTGAGATCCTAGATAGTTATTAATTTTACTGATGGGAAGAAAAATATCAGTAACTAGTCACTTCTCAGTTATTTTGCTCTTAGATAACTAAATTTAAAATAAATTTATTTGTTTTTTGACATACTCCAACTATATTTCTTTCATTTTTTCTATAAGTTGAACATTTTCAAAGTTATTTTGGAAAACTACGTAAATAATCGCTTAAATAAATATTTTTTCATACAATTACTCTTTTTATCCATTCCTGCACTTAATTTTAAGATTCTATCTTCCACCTCCTAAAAGGGGTGGCTGCAACCCCAGAGACAGGTGCAAGCATATTTCTAAATTCGATTCTTACATTTATTTTGACTTAATGTTGATATCAAAGGAGTTGCCGGGACCAAAAATCTTTTGTAAACCTTTTGATTGACGACTAATAATACATGAAGACCGTAAATACTTTAGATGATTTAAAAATAATTTTTGTTACTTACTCATTTCAAAGCGATAAAATAGACTATTCGCACCGAATAGTAATCTATAGGCTTTGGTGTATAAGAAAAGGATGTGATTGTATTATAACGAATATTAACTGTATACAGGAAATTTTATCAAGAAAAATTACTTTGAAGTACAGGGTAGATTTCGAGTTTGAGGTAATCCTATAGACAAGTTAAGAGGCGTCAAATCTGGATTACAAGGGGTCTATAGATTATCAATTCTTTTTGGGAATCGTACGCCTGGAAATATCTGTTTCACAACTACCATGTAGATATTTGATCTACGACTGTTAGCTCGGTCCGAAGTTCCAAGTTTTGAAGCTAAAAGACTTTCCAACATTTCATTTTCAAAGAAAAAGGTCAATTATTCCTTTGCCCATACTGTCAATTTAGGACTATGTTGTGGTTTTTGGTCTTGAGTTTGGAATTGCGTTAATTGCAAATTGTATGGATGCAGTTTAAGGTAAAAGTTGAAAATTTGTTGCAATCTTCGTCGGAATGACTGTAAGACAGACGATCTCATGTTAATGAATAGTCACCGTTCTTCTCATACGAACTGCATAACACTCTCAATATTATCTTCGGTTCTAGATGTTCTAGCACGACTTTTCTGCTTGTGGCTTAAGCTTTGCTTGTCTCTTTAAAACGCTTTACTTATATTGTAATTAACTTAATCAGAGCTTCACTAATTCACCTTGGTCCACATCCAGAATAGTAAAATTACTTGGCAAAAATGGTAATAAGTTCTTATCTTGAGGGCAATTTCTGCCCCACAAAAAAATATGCACATTATAGTGTTCCATCCCGTAATATGAAAATACGGAATTTGGTTTTATGTTTTATCGTAATGAACACTAATCTGCCTCAGTTATTGGTCTTTTATTATTTTCGTATTGAAATTACAAATAAACTATTTTGAAGTTAGATAATTTGAACGTTATAATTTCGTTAAACAAAGGATGTTCTGGAGTGGAAGTGAGGGTTCGTCTTTTGAGAACTATTGAAAAGTAAGTTATAATATGTCGATGTGATGTAAGCGAACGTCAAAAGGGGGTCTGGGAATTTGAATTGTTGAATGATCACATTCGATATTAAAAAGACTAGGGTGTAGTCTTGAAGAAGTATTAATAAAATGATATACTAGATCTGGTAACTTAGCGGCTCGAATTTTCAACAATGAATGAGCTCTGAATCTGTCACTACGATGCAGATATTAAATTCCAGCGGAGCCGGCGCGCAACGATCACGCCCCGCACGCGCAAAGACATTGCTGCGAAATCCATTTTGTTAATGAGTGTATTGTGCGATACAAACACGCGACGAAAACCTTGCGTTTCTGCCACGCGTCCGCGACGTCCATGCGGCATGTTCGCGGCGCATTTGTTGCGCGCCCGCTCCGCCCCGTAGCCGCTCGCAAACCGCTAGTGTTATAAGACTGTGAGGTGTTTCTTGGTGACCGCCGCAATAGCTCAGGCAGGCTTCTAATTAATTGAGCATCCGCCACATTATTCAGTTTGTGTCTCACAGAAATTTCCGGCTGTTTTCAAAAGTTTAACAATGCTTCTTTCGAGACCCATTATGAATGTAAGAAGATCAATGAGAAAAAATACGTTCAATTTAATGGAGAATGCCACTTTTTGAATGGGTTGGGTGAATCGTAAAGAGATCAGCTCTCGAAGTTTATTTTTTATTCATTTCAATGTTATTCAATTCGTATGCTCCCTAATCAAAATAACCACCGGTTCGTTCCATGGAAGTTTAAAATTTAATAACGCATTCCTTCGCTAACTCCATATTTCACTCCAAATAAATTTCAAGTACATTCCTCCTTTGTTAGGGGAATTGATATCAATGACATTGGAAGATATATTGTTGAGAAATTTCTAATTACAATTTCAGTGTCTTATTACAATGTAAATCAAGAGTTTGCGTTGATCCTAATGGCTCAGGCTTCAGTAATTAAAGATGTTATGTTAGAGTTATACATTATAAATTACACATCCATTAACAATGTTGTACGAACTGACAATATAGTCAGTCAAGTATGATAGCTCCTTTGAAAAGAGTTAAATTGAAATAATGCTTAAAATCGTGTTCCATTCGATATATTGACCTCAGATTTCATCCATTTCACTAAAAAAAGACTTCAGAAAGCTCCCTTCAACACATTTTCGTTGACCAATTAGCAGAAGATTTATACCAGCTTATGTATTTATGTATGAATTATGGGATTTGAGCCATCAATCCAACTTCTTTTAAAAAGTCTAGAATGTGAGATGGCTTTAATTGCCAGAGATCTTCGTCTTCTATTTCAAGCGCTCTCAAGTGTAGTGCTCTGGAGTTTCACACTTTGAGAAAATGTAGATAGAGGTTTCGTCTTCTGTGCAACAAAATCTGCACGCCGCATCATCTGATAAGTCTAGCGTCTTCAGGTATTTATTGAAGTGACAGTGCCCCGATAGAAATTCTGTTAGTATTCGTAGATTGTTCTTACTTAGGTTGATACATTCAGTATTCAATAATTGGTTTTGGTCTTATCTACATTCTTTTCCAGTGCTTTTTGTTGTTCTGTAACTGATACAGAAGGGTTCGGGTCCCATAAGAGGCTTTTCTGCCTTCGCTTCAGTGAGCTTATCAATTGTTTCAATTCCCTTCGCTCCGGTATGAATCAGAATCCATTGTAGGGTAACTACATTTTTCTTGCCTAGCTCGTTTAATTTTTCTAGGCAAATCCAAACGAGTTTGAATTTCATGTTCTTGGAGTCTAAGGGCTGCTTGACTATCGGATAGGATGATGATCGCCTATTTGCGATACCAGCTTATGTAAGTAGGTCTAAGAATTCCTCCAGCTTAATTCCGTCTTCAAAATTTCTTGCACCCATTCAAATGTCAAAGGTGAAATAGAATCTCTAATGAATAAAGGCAACCACGAATGCTAAAACATGTTGTATGTGTTGTCTAGCTTGCAGGAAAATAATTGAAATTACATACTTTTAATTCAAATCCAACAAACGTAATTTTATGGACTATATTTAACGATTGTGCGAAGGTTGGTTCATGCACCCAAAATTAAAACTAAATTAAAATTAACATTTAACTAATCTTTCTTAGTGGTAATTTTTTGGTTCTTGCAGTGAGTTAAAGATAATTGTAAATTACTGGTAACCAATAGAACTTCTTACACTGTCTATCAGTGTTCCATCGTCTAAAGGACATTGCTAATTATCAGACATTGCTTTTTCCTATTTTTTATATCAGTCTTAAAAATTAAACCCCATAGTGGAAATCGGCGCAATAAGGAGAATAATATTTCCATAACCAAAGAACAAGGATGTTGTAAACAAAACAACACCACCAATACCGACCGACTTAACATATTCTGTCCTCATAACCTCACAAAATTGAGGAACTGAAAGAAGTTGGAAGTCTTAGTTTAATTTTAAATTAAATTCATTCTTAATTTTCTGCATGAACTACAAGTACCATTTCAGTGTTTTTTAGTAATTGAATTTGTTCGTTTAGTGGTAGTTTTAAATTTTGGCTGCATAAACCAAGCTTGTGATAATGACTAAATTATGTTGAAATTTTCTTGAAAGCCCGCCAATTTAACGATATCAGGTATATTACCAATTTTATGAAACATAGAAATATATGCACAACCTCACGTTTTGGAGCTATTAAATGTTATCTTTATTCAACTACATTATTATAGTAAATATTAGAAAGCTGTATTATCGAAGTTTGACAACTGATATATTTGATATGGACTTTTTTTGGTAATGATATATTATTTAACAAGTGATAATCTGGAACACTTGGTGTATGAGCATTACAACTTGAATATTATACTTTATCTATGACTAAGATAAATATTAAGATATAAATTCAGAGAAAAAACTTTATTCACAAATTTTTAGAGTTATTTAAAACGGTGCTATAAAAATTTTAGGTGTTTCATTGTTGTATTTTTTATTAATAAAATTAACGGTGAAGTTTGTTCAGCTGGTAGGTTGATAGATTTACAATATTTGTCCTTTTTTTTTGGATTTATCGAGGTATCCCTATAGCTGTATCCCCTTGGTGATTCTTGCAATACAACCTCTTCTTGTATCACTTGGTACAATAGACCATGTTTAATATTTTATATAGCCGTTCTTGTAATTATGCGCAAAAAACATTATCATCTTTAGTGTGCAAACTTCCTTTGAAGAAACCTTTGGAGGCTGATCATCATTTCACATCTAGAATCTTTAGTTTGCATTTGGTAGGAGATTTTCTAGATACCTGATAAATTCTTAAAAAAATGCAGAAAAAAAAACAGTGTAAAAGGGAGTTGAATCCACGTCCAGCGAATTCGAAGTTTGACTCATTAGCCCGCTTGCATAACTAATTCAGTGATAATATATACTAACAGTAATTAGCCACAAATTAGAGTTACCAACAAACAAATAAACAAGTTCACAAAACCACATACACGTCAAATATTTTTTGATGATCTTGTGGTATCACCCTCTTTACAACCTTTTATAATTCAATCAAATGATGACTCTAGTTCAGACGATTCTGACTACCATTATTATTTATAGAGATACTTTGGAATGAAATGTTTTTTTTTCTTATGTTTTATTTGCAAAGAATTTATTTTGCTTTATGGTTTTTACTTTGAAATTTCGTTATTCATAAAAAAACCGAATAGGGTACAAAAAGGACATAGTTCACATCTGGTAACCTGTTTAAACCAAACTTCTTTACGGGCAGGTACATTTTACTCGTCTATTTACGTTTTATAATTCAATATTCAGTTGTAGCTAGTTAGCGAGGTATAATAATTATTTTTTTCTAAGTTCCAAGTAGGAATACAATTAAAATGAATCTGTCTAAATTACGGCTATAATTTCGTCAAATTTATAATGATTCGATTGCCTTTTAACGAATACTTTCTCTTATAAGATATACATATTTATTAAAGTGTTTATAAAAAAAATTATATATGCATAAAATGAGGTATCTACTCCTATGGTAGATCAAACAAAATTATCGGCAAGGGTTTTTATAATCGGCAATTGATATTGAAAGAACTATACTAGACATCTGTCGAAATTAGGTTACAGGGAGGTAGAAAACGCTTTCGGCATAATCAAAAGAACGTATTTGAGACATATTGATTGATATACTGTGCTTTTCAGATAAAAGTATCCACCTTTAATAACTTTTGTAATACTGGTATTTAGAAAAAATCCAAAAACACGTCAATTTATGTTGGAAGGGGCAAGCATTATGGCTTATTTAAACTTACTGGAAAAGCCACCCCCTCACCCCTAGCAGCATCCCCTTTATTTTTTTAAATTACTTTTCATATTTTTTATGTAAAATTTGGATACTCCTCTTTGAGCTGATTTCAAAAATGTATAATACTTGTAGGTTAAAGTGGTTAGTTTATGAGATAAACAATTTTTCTTTTAAGAGCACAAATTTTACTTATTATTTACTTTCACCTTATTTGCCTGTACTAAAATGGGTTGTACAACAGTTCAAACTCTTTAATCTTTTTAACTGTGCTATTTATTATGAAGTTACAATAAGTGTTCAAAATGAGTACCATTCACTTCCATACAATGGTATAATCCATTTTGAAATGCCTCTCTGACATTGCTTAATACGGCTGGATTTAATTGTCGACATTCATTTTCTATCCTCTCTCGTAAATCATCCAGAGATTCTGGTTGGGTAGCTTAAACTTTTGTTTTTAAATACCCCCATAAAAAGAAGTCTAGGGGTGTTAAATCCGGTGACCTAGGTGGCCACTCCATCATCTGCCCCCTTCTACCTATCCAACGAGCGGGGAATGTTTCGTTTAAAAATTGTCGGACAGGCATAGCATAGTGTGGGGGAGCTCCGTCTTGTTGAAATACCAGTAAATCTTCGGAAAGGTTATCATCATTTTCTATTATTGTTGTAATACGTGGGTCAACCCCTTCCCTGAGTCACTCAAGATATGATTCACCATTTAAATTTCCGTTGATGAAGAAAGGTCCGACAATGTGGTCACCTAGGATACCACACCAAACGTTTAACTTTTGGGGATGTTGTGTATGGAATTCACGCATAATATGTGGATCACTTTCAGCCCAATATCTACAATTATGCCTACTTACTAAGCCATTTAATGACCATGAGCATTCATCAGAAAAGCAAATATTGTTTAACAATTGTGGATTGTTATTGATAATTTGCGTCATTGATTCGCAAAACTCTAGACGACGATCAAAATCATCTTCATTCAACTCGTGCACCAACTTAACTTTGTATGGGTGGTACTTGAATTTATGTAGAACTCGGAAAACTGTAGAAGATGAAACACCGATCGCTCTACTTATTGTTGACAACGATTGGGGTTGTTGAGCCTCTAAACTGACTTGCCCTAAAATTGCCACTTGGATTGCTTCGTTATTTACGAGTCCCTCTCGCTTATGCACTTTATTGCAAACAGACCCTGTTGTGGTAAATTTCTCCATCAGTTGAATTACATACTTATGAGTTGCATGTCTTCCGTCATGTAATTCGTTAAATATTCTAGCAGCAGCTCTTGCACAATTATTATTTTGGTAGTATAAACCTACAATTTCAATTTTTTCTTGCAAAGAGTAAACCATTTCAGAGAAACAAAATAAATAATGTATCAAATTACACTATCAATAGTGACTACAAATTCTAGTTGACAATGTCAAACTTTAATAAAAAGTAGAGTTTTTTGTTGTTTGGATTTTTTAAGTAGAATAAATAGCACAGTTAAAAAGATTAAAGAGTTTGAACTGTTGTACAACCCATTTTAGTACAGGAAAATAAGGTGAAAGTAAATAATAAGTAAAATTTGTGCTCTTAAAAGAAAAATTGTTCATCTCATAAACTAACCACTTTAACCTACAAGTATTATACATTTTTGAAATCAGCTCAAAGAGGAGTATCCAAATTTTACATAAAAAATATGAAAAGTAATTTAAAAAAATAAAGGGGATGCTGCTAGGGGTGAGGGGGTGGTTTTTCCAGTAAGTTTAAATAAGCCATAATGCTTGCCCCTTCCAACATAAATTGACGTGTTTTTGGATTTTTTCTAAATACCAGTATTACAAAAGTTATTAAAGGTGGATACTTTTATCTGAAAAGCACTGTATTATGAATGCGTAAGTTATTGACACCTTATAGATTTAATTTAAAAACAAAATGAGTAGGATTTCCTGCGTCAATTATTACGACCCTTTCTCAGGAAAGTCTCAGTAGAATGCACCTTCTCACATTGCGATGATCGCCATTCCTAAAAATCATATTTGGCATTTCGGATTGGTTAACTCCTATCTTATTTACGTTTTCAGTGAATTTTTTCTGTTTTCTAACCTTGAAGTTTCACTTACACGAGATTTTCATAAGACTAAGACGTTATCGAAAACGTTTACGCTTGTTTTGTGGAGAAAGATGGCAACTATTATTTGGAATATTAAAAAGGCTACAGCATAGCTGGACTAAGTATATAAAAATAGAAAGAAAATAATGTTGGAAAATAAGAATCATTATGAAAAAATTTTTATTTCTTTGAAACTTTTTAGAAAACTCTATGAGAAATCAGTGTAAAGAATATAATTTTGGAAATTTGAAGCGTTGTTATAGGGATTATACAATCTATTGTAAAATTAGTTGAAAGAAATTCCGATGTGATCATAGTTACGGCGTTCAGATAAGCGATTATATGGTTGGCGACGTATTATAATCACTTCGTTTTTCGGTGGGTCCAACAATATTTGCCGCGATGATAACTACCTGTTGAAGTTTTTCAAAAAACGAGGAAATTAGAGTAAAAAAAGGGTGTGCATTATCAAGGTCAGGAATAGATAATAAGGTTTTGTACGTTCAATATTAAAACAACATAAAGGTTGATCCATTTATTACTTATATAATTGTAACGAGCAATCTAAAATAATCGATTATTATTTTTAACTCGTATCTAGACGACTCTGGAAAAAACCAGTAAAGTTTTTATGATTTTTCGCAGATGAAATTATCGATTATATTCAATGCTCATATAATATTATACGTGATTATTTGGAATTATTGTAGAAGCACTTCCTTATTCAAGTAAAAGTTTTTGGAGCCGTTGGTTATATTTATATTAAACGTACACATTGTTACCTCCTATTACGGCACCAACACTAGCAATTACCGAAACATTTTTCAATAAACAAGTTATCGTTTTCAGAGATCGAAACTATACTCTAATTTCTTACGCATCATTTTTGACAGCTTGACTCATCGAAGGCACAAAACTTAAAATACGTCCTTATCGTTTGTAGTTGTTACATGCCCTAAAGCCTACAGGCCTTGATTTACGTACCAATTACATGATAATGATGGTTTTCTGTATCTTGTCATCTTCAGTGAGAAATCAACCTTTTATCTATGTAGTGTATCATATTCTGCCTTCCTGAGGATCAGAAAACATTCACGGGATGGTACAAGTGCAACGAGACACTTTTAAACTGAATGTATTTGTGCTATATCTCGAGGGAAACTTTATGAGCTTTGGATGAAATAATTGTATTAATACTATTAGGTTAGGCCTGGTTAATCTGTTTCCGTAAGTCATCCTAACTTCATTGTTTAACTACTCCATAGTTTAACTACTCCCTAGTTTATCTACTCCAAAGTTTAATCACTCCATAGTTTAAATACTCCATAGTTTAAATACTCCATAGTTTAACTACTCCAAAGTTTAACTACTCCATTGTTTAACTATGGAGGCTTCTTTAACTAGCTTTTTTCTCCATATGTTAATAAGAACTTGACATTTGCAGAGTTTCATCTCTCTTTTACAGAACCGGCAATTTGGTTGTATATCTTACTTGTATTATAATGGTGAAAACCGGCTTTCTTGAACCCAGTTATACCTCTACCCTGATATAATCCATTTTCACAAACATATTACACTGTTTTTGGGTGTTAAAAGAAGATCGTTGGTATCTGCTTAAACAACCAGCCAATCTTTTCGATTTGAGTAACAGGCTTGAGGTCGCCGTGGACATATCACTTAAAACACAGATCAACTTTTGGAAACAACTCGACTTTGTAGGCTTCTAAATAAAACTGTTAGATTTGCTCTTCTATTCGATTATAATTTACAACTGTTAGTGTAAAGTGATAAATATTATAACACATTAAAACTCCGTTATTCAGTTTATGGATAGGTAATTACTTATCAATACTTTCTATTATTAGAGTTATGACAGCTTATTCAATCCATGTACGATGAAGATTTGATAAATATCGAACATTTCGAAAATCCAATGTAGATTGATAAAAACGTCGACAAGAATTTTAAAGGGAGAAAATTTTCAATGTGGCACATATCGTCTCTACTTTCATTTCAACTCAAGTCTGCAAGAGAAGCTTAAGATTGAGTTCTACTTTATCTATTTCCAGACATATCTGATATGAACGTATTTATTTGTATCTTTGTGGAAGAACATCTATCTTGAAATGTGTAGGCAGGGTATAACATAAATATTGATAAATGAAACATTTCCTCGAATGGCAGGAAAATATTTCACAATAAATACATTGTGGAAATAAATATATATATATAAATATACACTTTAAAATATAATTACAATAAATTGTAACATTCAAGTTCGAAATAACCTCAAAATTATTATTTACTTTCGATTTACATTAGATAGTGTTTATTCCGACAAAATCTGATCCACAAAAGTTTGTTGAATTTGAATATGCCTTATAACAATAAAAAATCTATAAGCTGTTCAAAACGTCATCACTAATGCGGAGCATTTATTTTTATATTAATAATAAACTTTTTTGAATATGAACAGAAAAAATTTTGTTTATTATTGTTATGCAGCTGCTGAATGATTGATTCGCCTGTTTTTTCCTACACAACCATATTCAGACTCTAGTGCATTTTATGAGTAGATATCTTAATTTTCTGTGTAGTGTAAACAGAGTAAACTAAAGAAAAAAGTTTAATGCCGTTTTTAGCAAATTGCACGATAAAGTCTTTTGTTATCTCTCTACTTCCTTACCTCCCTTATTACAGAATTCTAACCTTCGGTGGAGATCACATAATTATCAGTGATACGAAATGCAATGATATGATAATGATTTCTATTTGTGCTTTTTTTAAAGCCATGAACTGTTGTCGTCTACAAAATAAGATCTCATAATGTAATGAAGGTATTTGGAGAGGCCATAAAATAACACAAAACATTAATTTCGATTATGTTACTATCCACTAGCGGTTTATTTTCATGTTTCTATTACATTTGCTCTATGTAATGAGATTAAGAAAATTATCATTATTAAATCCTACATGCGCCACCATTTACTATGAAGTACAAATTGGATTAGAAATTTGTCCAATTAATATAAATAATTAACTTTGTCATATCTTCAAAGGGGCTGAAGCAAAGCATAATACGTATACCAAACCGTACACCATTTTTTTAAAATACTCATTTTTGTTATAGGACCTTGTGCATAAATTTCAGCTAAATTTTCTTGAACAACCATGAAATAAGATAAAAATTAATGCCCTATTTAAAATAATAAAGTTGAAGTCTTCCGGTATTACACCACAAACCCTGAATATCGATTCTAACCTCACAGTTACAATCGAATATGATAATAAATAATATTCATGAGCTGATAACATGTCGGCTCATTACCATTATCAAAACTATAAGATAATAATATGGATATTCGATTTCCTAGTGAAGAATTGAATTGAAAGCTAAGGATTTTTTCACGAAGTATACCATTTTGAACACCTAATTCGTTGTTTCAAAATTGATTGATAATATTTAATGTAACATTTCCTTATATCCTAATGAATTTGTACTATAAAATATCGAAATGACTCACTCTGTATAGTAAAATATGTCATATATTGTATAAAGAATAGAGTTCCTTCTTTGCATCTATGGCGTAGCATTGGCACGTCATCAATTGGGACACCAGACTCTTGTGTACTATCTAAAACATCAGAGGATCACTCTGAATCCAAAACTGCTCTTGTTTAAGCAATGATCGAAAAACTGGAGTACCACTACAGAGAGTTCAGCTCCTCACGTTTGAGTCTTAGAGGGTACATACTTACGGCCTCAAACAGATCCTTGTAGTCTACTAAATCTTCCACTTCGGGACCTAAAGATACAATTAGAGCTATAAGGAGGGCATATTTACTGAATGAATTGTAGATTGGAGTAGCTGGCCATGTAAACATGTGCAAAATTTCCAATTATTGTGATGTACAGTGACCAAATGCCGCCTGTGATCATTGATAAACAAAGATTGGAGGCACACGTTACTGATAGAAACTAGTGAAGGGGGACTCAAAGCCCTAATTAATGGAGTACACTTTAGGAGTAATTGTGTGGTCGGAGCAGGACCAAAAATTAAGATATTAATACATAATACAATGTTAGGAAAAATAATAACCAGACAGGTTCAAAATAATGCAAAACCAAAGGGCAATTGTAGTATCGGAGGTATGTTATTGTTTGAAAACGAATACATCATTGAAAGCGTGCATCAAGTTTCACATTCTTTTCTTCAGTTTGCTTCGTTGTTTATACTTGTTTATATTATTATGCTATATTCTCCCGCCTTGATCATATTTTAATCGACAAATTGCATTACTACGGTTTTAGGGAACACGTCTCGCATGGATCAAGTCATACCTTACCAACAGAAGTTAGCTTATAAGGGTTGATACAACGATGTCTTCTTGCAAGCCAATAGCCCCAAGGCTGAGTGCTAGGCCTTATTTTGTTTCATCTGTTTATAAACGACATCTAGACATCAGTGGTGGAATATGTCTATTTGCACCAGTTTCTCTTGGAGCAGCCCTGATCCCACGGAACTTCATAGCACCATATCTAGTGACCTAATCACCATTAAATCATGGTGCGATTTTAATCTTCTCTGTCTCAACGTTTCTAAAACCAAACCTTTATCATATAAAATACATTACAAGCCCTTATTATTAAATAAAACCACTATTGATGTCATTGAATCTATAAAATTCTTAGGGCTTGTTCTGGACAATTCCTTAAAATGGGAGTTTTATATTACCGCCTTATCTGAAAAATTAAGTTCCTCTTGTTTTGCGCTGTGATCAGTTTTCAAAGAACTGAACTCATCCATCTCCTTAACAGTCTATTACGCCCTTATTGAGTCACATCTCCCTCCTCTTCCGGGGTAGTTGTGGTACGACTCAATTTGAGCGAATAATCAAACTACAAAAGAGAGCTGTTTGATATTTACTCGAACTAAACAGCAGGGCTCAGTGCAGAGACTTCTTTAAAAGATTAAGAATTCTGACTCTCCCTTCCTTATTCATATTTGAATCCGTTTGCTCAATTCGTAAGCAAGCATCTCCAATTTCAGAAAGATCGTTGCACGTCTATACACTTAGAAACGTGGAGCACAACCTTTACCTACCTACTCCATGCTCAGATTAAGTTAAGGGCTCAATATTTTACCATACAAAAAATGCATAATCGCTTGCCAATTGAAATCCAATCAATATCAAAATTTCCCGCATTTCGCAATAGTTTGAGGGCATATTTACTGGAAAGTGCCTTCTACTCTGTGAACGAATTTTATTCTAATAATAATAGTAATTCGGGACATGCTGCATACTGGCTTAATTATTGCTATTTACGACTAATTATTACTTATTACTATTACCTATAATTACTCATTGTTGTTTTCTTCTGTATATTGAAATTTTATTTTATTTGGTTTATCTTTATTTAATTTTTTTTTCAAGTTTGTTTTTCAGTTTTTACAAGATTTGTCTGCAAATTGTTTCAATTTTTTGACAATAAAGTATTTCTTACTTTCTCATATTTTAGCGGCTTAACAATAAGCTTATTGTATTTGACATTTAATATATATTCATCTTTGGCTATGGTTACGTTTCTTTTTCACTGTATTTTATTTAACTACAATTACAATTAACAATAATAGCATACAATGAACCTTTTAAATTTTAATTTAGTGTCTGATAAAGTACATCTTTGGCCCTCGCCTACACAACCAATATTGAAAGTACTGATGCGTTCAAGCTACCTTGGATAGATGTTTGAGTATCAAAAACTAAGCTGAATTTTTATATAAAATTCACAATTATTTTATATGTAATTACACACTTATCACCTGATTGATTATAAGTTGGATAGTACATCAATTCCTTGATTAGTAAATCTGTTTCTACTCTGACCAGAATCTAATAACACAACATAATTTTTTTAACAATGTGAAAGACGAATTTGATTTATTCAATTGATGATAGAAAGAAGAAAATGTTCAACAATTCATGTTTTTTATGTTCTATGAGCTGTGTGAATTATTTTAAATTGGTGTTTAGTAGCAACTGTAAATAAATTAGTCTAATAGAAATAAATAAGTAATATTCAAATGACAAGCTGATTTGTTAGAAAAGTATGTAGCTTTGGAAAAAAAAATAATTGAACAACACTGATTTTTATTAACAAAACATATAGAAAAAGACTCGAATATGTGTTTGAAGCAAATAATTTTCTGGCGGCAAATCAATAGCAAACATATTGGTCAAAGTTCGTGGCTTTTGAAGTTGAATTATACCTACTATTATTCAAATCTGGGTTCTGGAAGACAAAAATCAGTATTGAACGCTGTTGGAGGATTATATGGAAACAACTTTGAGAAAAATGAGAAGATACCATATAGGTTTATTTTATGTGATATTTGTCGGACACATTTATAATAATTATTAATATTTTACCATTGCACTTTATTCTGTAAGTGAGGGTAGAAGAAGAAATAATCATCCAGATAGTAAAGAAAATAATATTTTTGTTTCTTAATGGGAAAAGTTGCCCGTATTGGATCAGCTTTTTGGCTTTTTGCTATGACATCAGCACAAAGCTAGTCTATAATCTGCACCTTAATATATTTAGGCATGTTCTCCACTTGTGTGGTGTTTTGAAAAAACATATGTATAAGATAATGATGTATAGGTATCGAAAAATATTTATAGAAGGAACGAATACACAAAAACAATGATGAAAATCTCCGCAAAATAATAACCAAAAATGAAAAAACAGCTAAACGCAGAAATGGAAAAATGGATTCTTTTGCAGCTATATTGGTGCATCATTCATGAATTTTTTCATCATTTTTTTGATGTAAATTATACTATTAAAACGCCTTGTATTTTCAATACCCTAACTTCTATTCAAGGATTGATTAGTGATTAATATATCCGCAGGAGTGAAATCATTTCGAAGTACACGTCTAAAAGTTCTATTCAGAAATTTGGTGGAGCGACAACGTCCAAGTTTAGATTCTCCTTTTTCATTCAAAATTAATTTTGGTTCGACCATTTGGCCCGCGGCACATAAAACGAATGTCATAGTTAATTTCCAGTATAACTATTCCTATTTGGATTTAACTTTTAGAACTAAGATTACTTTTTTGGAACTTCTCTTCTACTGTAGAAAACCAAGAATTACGTATAGTTAAAGTCTTGAAGCAGTCGGTTATTAACATCAAGCAAGTATTGACCTTCTTTTTAATAAATCAATATCATACTTAGCAATATAAGAAGACTCAGTTTGCCTTAGTGAATCATTATAATGCCTTCGGACGAGTCCCCTCCTTTAGTTGAAATTGTATTTATGTCTGGTATTCTGAGAGATCGTACGTCTTCAATGATTATCTAAAAAACAGTTTATGCAGATTAACAATGTGACTGGCTAGTCTCTTGAAAAAATTTATATCGAAATAATCTTTCAACATTTTAGTTAGCTAGTTGGTTTTTTGGATTGAGGTTTCATCTAACTATATTTTTTGGTTTATAGGTTTGGTTTTTGAAGAAATTAATTTGTTATCGACCTCCCACTTCATTGGAGAAATTCAATAAAACCTCTAAATTGAAAAGAATTCTTCCTCTACCTATCTACACTTCAAGTCAAAGTAAATTTCAGTAAATTTGTGGTGATTTTATTTTTTATATTCGTTGGTAAGATTTTTGTTGCTTTTTTTATTATGCTCACAAAAACTCCGGTTATCTTGATGGATTTCCTTTTGTCTTAGGCAAATTTTATATGATAGTTATCATATAAATTCGTATTTTCGTATTTTCTGTTTATTTGAACAGAACGAAAGAATAAGAAGAAAAGCATAGATGTTAACGAGAAGCTGGTAGATCTATTTAGGAGCAAATTTAGTTGCAAAATTCTTAGGCTTATTGGAGGGAACTAATTCTTTTTCCATAATCTGTCACAAACATGAAATTGCAAATCTCTTTCGTGAATTGTGATGCTTTGCATTTTTTTCATCTGCAGTTTTCAACTTTTTCGAACTTCAACAAAAAGTTTAGGAAGGGTCTGAACATATTTGATCAATTGCAATTCTTCACCAGTTAATTTTATTATTCACTAAACCCTTTTTTTCATATCCTTTCGATCTCTCAAATAAATAGAAAATACGAATTTATATGAAAACTATCATACAAAATTTGCTTAAAACAAAAGAAAATCCATAAAGATAAGTGGAATTTTTGTCACCACAATAAAAATAAATAAAGAAGAACTTAAAAACTCAAATTTACTTTGATTTGAAGTATAAATAGGTAGAGGAATAATTCGAATACATTCTGAAGTTTTTATGAATTTATTGCAAGAAGTGGGAGGTCGATAAGAAATTAATTTCTTCAAAAACCCGAATGTTAGAATAAATAAATCAGAAGTGTGCCACAATATGTGAACAAAGGAATATTCAAAATGGTTGAGGAAAAACGTAACAAGCCGAATGGCATGTTACAAATGATTATCTACTATTTCTTGAAGAAGTACATATTGAATATCAGTTAAATCATGAGTTATTTTTGCATCTGATACATTTAGGTATTGGTATGTACACCATAGTCAGTAATAGGTAAAAAAATCTACTTTTGTGTATGTTAACATAAAGAACATATTAATTTCGGTCCCAGAATATGTGCTTTACTTCATATCATTACTTTTTGTTACACCCTGGATAACTGATATCAATGTCATGTCAATAAATTTTTAGTATTCTGCGGGAGTATAGTACAAATTTCCATTTATATATGTCAAAACAAAATTTGAGTTACTGGATATTGAAACTCTGCCAGAGGAATATCAACATCTGGAATGCATAACCTACATATCTAGTTTTATACTGAATGTCGATATTTCATTTGGAGTAGACGAATAATGTTTGGAGTATTTCATGATATTCACGTTTTTGCATATTAAACTTCATTGGCAAAGCAACTATATGTCAGATTACATATTTTACTTTTCTATAATCTGTTAGCGAAATTGAATATAGTTTATTTATGGTTGATTGTATTGATACATGTTAATTTTAGCTTAATAGTTCATTATCATACGACAATTGTGTATTAATTTTTGAAAACTTACCTCCAAACACAAATACAGAACACAATTATATTGCGAAGCTTTAAGAAGAGATAGACTACAGTGATACTCAATATTTTACACCATCTCTTTAGCCACATAGCGCTACAATTACGTTCCTGGATATTATCCACAACTCGGGAACCGGCAACACTACTCTCTTTGTCCACATATGCTCAGTAACGGTATTCTCTCTATCTGAGTGGTATCTAACCTGATGTTCCGTGTGATGTTACACCTAGGAAACCGTATTGTAAAGTTTGTGCCAGAGGCTTTCACCTATGAACAAAACAAATGCAAAAGCGATCTTCAAGGATTTATTGTGCCGTTGCAACAAGATTTTTTTCATATTTTTGGGTAAAGACATAACTCATTAACGGCAATTGTGCCTATTTGTTTCCTCATGGAATGTGACGTAGTTGTATCAGAAAATCGTCTGCTGAAGTGTTTTCATATGCACAAAATAACAACGCTGGCTATTGTTTTCTTTAGTCCCGATTGGTGGTGCTGGACCAATCTAACGTTTCCTCAAATTTTCTTATTCTTGTTTTAATTATCTGAATATTATTTAACATTCTTCTTCTTCTTCTTCTTGTAGTAGGACGAGGTCCTGTCAGGTCTGTCATCTGCCCTCTTGTGACGCCGATGTCCAGCTATCGTACCAGCGTTTTGGGGGCCTACCGATTGGGCGTCTTGTGTCTGGTTTCTGTGTTTTGGCCCATTTGGCAATCCGTCTTGCTCTTACCCATCTAACGACATCTTGTACTCCCAGTTCTCTTAAGGTATCTGTGTTGGGTATTCTATCGTGGAGTGTGGTACCCTTTATTGTTCGTAATATCTTCATCTCTGCTGTTCTCATTTTTCTCTTTGTTTGTGTTGTGTCTGCCCTTGTTTCTGCGGCATAGGTTAGTATGGGTCTGATACAGGTCTTGTAGATTCGCGTCTTACTTTCTATGCTCATATATTTATTTCTCCATATAATGTCCCGTAAATATCCCGATATTCTAGTTGCTTTCTTGATCTGCTTATCTACCTCGTCCGTTATGTTTCTGCTGCTCGTTGTTTCTACGCCCAAGTAGTTGAAATTCATTACTTGCTCTATAATGCGTTCATTTACTACCAACTTGCATCTTATTGGGTCTTTGGATATTACCATGCTTTGTGTTTTCTCGCATGAGATTTGCATGTTAAGTCTCTGTGCCGTCAGGTTAAATTTATGAAGGAGGCGTTGTAGATCGTCTTCATTTTCAGCTATAAGTATAGCGTCATCTGCGTAGCAAAGGATTCTCAGGCGACGGTTATTCATTTCGAATCCTGCATTAACTTCGTTTACGCTCTCAATTATTTGGTCCATTATTACGTTGAAAAGGCATGGGCTGAGGCTATCTCCCTGTCTTGTTTTAATTATCTGGATATTATTTAACATTGTATTATATAAATATGATACTTAATGTCAGAAGAAGCAATTAAAATTAAAATTGTTCATAGAATAATACATTATACTCAAAATACTCTTCAATCTTGTTCCTTTTGTACTTGATACTGTTCCAAGAAGTTTCTATACAATTCCTATACAATCTATTTTTCAATATGTGTGATGTTTGTCCTATCTAAGTAGCATAAAAGTTATGATTAAGTATCCTTATGATATGATTTTTTTGTTTTCCGAATTTTTTTAATTTTTCAGGCACAAATGTGTTGAACAAATAATACTGCAATAATATTTATGACGCACATGACAAGAGGTCGATCAATCACATCACCCAAAGAATTCTTGTGTTTGATTTAATTATTCGGAGTAAAGTAAAGCAACAGAAATAAAGCTTCATCTAATAAGAAACACATTTTTTTGGGGGAAATCCTGTTCTCTATAATCTATCCGTTTTATATAACGTTATTTCTTGTCGTGATCGGTTTTCAAATCTAGAGAACATGCGAAAACAATTTGTTACAAATTGCTTTCTATATTGTATTGCCAACTACTTTATTGCGACAATAGTAGTGCATTAGTGACTTACTGAAATTCGACAACAAATCTTCTGATACCATTCGGCGGGAACCGCAATGTATGTGGTTGTTGAAAAGATATTTACTCACATTTCTTTCGTATGTTTTATTCTAATCTAGTCTACAGAACAAGTTACTTCCTTATTCTGAATCGGTGTGTGTTTGAGAATGAGAATGAGAAGAGAATGAAATTGATCTATAGAAGTCCAATAAGATAGACGTTTTCATAGAATTTTGTTTTCTTTGAGAAAGCATTATAGTGCAAAATCATCGACGTGTGATATAACTAACATATTTCCTATGGTTGATCTTATAGAAATTAAAGCTGATTTATTTCGGAAGGTTTGATATTTTGTGTTAAGTCATTTGTTCTTTAATTTGGGGCGAATTCGACTTCAATTTGGTTGGACTAGATTTTTGTCAGATAATGTATCTATGTTAATCTGATCGTTTACATGATGGGGTAGTCGCACGTAAGGATTGCAAAAGACTTTGTAGCCCTCCTCTTCCATTACATCACTCTCAAATTGTCAGAGTAGTGAAATATACACTTTTTAGTATGTAATAAACTCTCGCTACCTTAATTTGACGCGTAATGTCCGATGATCATTTTTTTCTACTATTCTTTTATCCTTGATGGGCGGCCATATATATGGGTGTCAATTTTGGTGAAGGTGCTTAAACTTGTATATCAATCTACCGCGCTTTAGTAAATCCTGAAGTCCCCGTGTGGGCTTCCCTAATATTAGGAGTCAATTGAGGATAGAACTATCATTAATTCAAAATTTTTCCAGTCACCTAGCTCTCGTAGAAAACTTGTTGCCACTTCTGTATACTTTCATTATAAGTAGAAAGAAAATTTATTCGGAAGAAAAGCATAATTTATTTTGGTTTTTCCTTCTCGAAAACAAATAACCTGCTAAAACCCTCAGGTAATAACTTATTCATCATTTGTATTTATAAAGCGGGATGAATAATAATACCAGTACAAAATTGTTTGTACAACCAGAGAGAATAGCTACTTTTTATTACAAGGAGGATTTTGAAAGGAGGGCATTTCACTTTCAATCATGAGGAATGAACAATGCTTCTCTTCAAATATTTCATTTGAATACATAAATTCACTTTCTGATCCTCGAGAAATTGTATTCTTGATTTGAACCATACTTTAATACAAATTTTCAAGATATTTTGATCCACTTTCGCGGATAGGAGAAAAAATAAGACTTGTACGAATTTAACAAGAAACTATATATCTTAGGTTTAAATGCCGATTTACGGAAACGTTTTATTTACTTTACCACACAAACTTTTTTTGTATTCGGTATTCTCTGAATCAGTTTCTTTATCGGTGTTTACATCCTTGGCAATTATTCCTATGCTTATTCGACGATCTGTTTGCACATTTTGGTTGATTTTGGTCACTATTTCCGGAGTTGAAACAGTCACAGGGCGATCTGGGCGCTGGTTATCTTCAGTTCTCTCTCGGCCCTCACTAAAGCGATTACACCACTCAAAAATACGCGCAAGAGATAGAGAATTGTCCCCATAGACCTCTTGCAACAATTTATAGCATCGGAGTGTTTTTCAATTTATTGAGAAATTTGAGATTGACACGTTGCTCCTGTTTTTTGTCACACATGGTTGTCGACACGAGAAAGAAACACATTCGTTTCAAACCGCTACTGCACAAATAAGACCTAATCAGAATAGGGAGTGATATGCCGATACTCTTTTTCTCTCTATCAGCAGTTCTGACTGACAACTGAACAAGTTCCCACATATTTCTCTCTATCTCCTTAATATTAACTGTATGATCTGAGGACCTATTACATCTAAATAAAAGAAAAACAATTCCCTTTAGCATAAGCTTGATTTCCTTTTTGGTAGCGTTCCTTGTTGGGACGTTAACTTTTCGAATTTTTCAAGAAAAACTTTCCATGTTTTTCTATTTCTAAAAAGTACTTTCTTTAATTTCATCTTTATTCTTCTAACTCAGTCAGTCCATTGTCTTGTTGGATATTTTTTAATGCTCTTTTCTTGTTTTAAATTGCTTCATTTGAATTAATATTTTCCATTACATGAATTAATCATTTCGTCCCATCATGTTCCTTATGTTTTTGTTTCTGATTTTGTCTTACTTTGTTATTTCTACTATTTTTCAGATACCAATTCCTTTAATTTTAGCTTATTAGTATCTCTGAATTAACCAATTATCTTTTTTTCTTCCTACATTAAGTACCTTTTATCAATTTATTTATTTATTTTAAATTTATTCAGTTGAATAAGATATTTTTGTCTATTCATTGGCTTTGATCATTCTGTGTCTATTTTCTTGTATGTGATGACTGTGTCTAGATATCCATACACCGATATTCTGTCTAAAATGTTTCGTCAACATTCAGTTTTTCATCCTCTTTTATCATCTTTGGATCATTCTTTTATTATTATATCTTTCGTTTTGTTCACTTTAATCCAAGGTGAAACGAGACGAATAATTATAACACTAAATAAATTTTTTAGTATTATATTGTTTCAATTTACTCAAAAGCTCTTCATAATTTATTTCCTCTCAAAATCAAAATCGCCCATTATTTGTATTTAACTACATAAATTATACTTCTGAATAACTTGATCGATGTCATGACGAATTTATTTGGAAACATTGAACTATTTCAATGTTGGTATCGATGCTTAACTAACTAATAGTTTCTTGGCTGTTTCCTATCAACAAATATCTAAAAGTTAAAGTTTCCCGTTACTGGCGCTTTCGAAATGTAAGACATGAGTTTGACCTAGAGTTCCGTTTGTCAAATCAATTATAGAAGCTTGTAGCACAAGGGTTCAGTCTGTTCCTTACGTATCAACTATTATAGTCTAAGAGCCAGTGAATGATGTTTTAGTTACGCCCTATGTTTCGAGCGACTGTAGAGGAGCCTAACTAAGTGTAGGGATTAACCTTTAGCGCGGTTTCAGGAGAAGGCAGAACACCCTTAATCTTTCTATTATATAGGCTCACATTTGGAGCTGATATTTTAACAACACTATGTTGGAAATTGTAAAGAAATTATTTCATTCGAGCCTGCAATCTCGCAAATATGGAAGACTCCAAAAAGTTTAATACGTATCTTATCTAGTTTGAATGATGAATTGCAAAAAGGAAAATTTGATAAATATTTTCTTACGTTTAAACGCTCATATCTTTTGAATTATGTTCAATACAATATACAGTGTGAGTCATGAGGAATTTTACATATTTTTACCATATGTAGAGCCACTCGGGGAGTATATTATGAGGCTACTAAAAAGTGTCATCTTCTCTTTTCTTATTTACATGAAGATTCATGAAATTGGCCATACATTTTGATTGCCTTTAGTGAACTACAACCTGTATAATATTTTTTCAATGCAATAAGTGATTTTCAAACTACATAAATAATCAATGAAAACAGCATAAGGGAAATGTAGCACTTATTCAATTTTTAGTGAACGTTAGAATATTACCAAAAATACAACAATCATAATGACGTATGACATATTAAGATTGTAATTAATAAATTTCGAGTATTTCAACTAAAATGAGTACCTACAACATAATCTAATATGTATGTATAAATTCAACTACATCTTTACTGTCTCCTTGTATTAATCGAGTGAACAAAAAAATTTTACTCATGGTACTCATGGTAGGAGGGGCACGTGACTGGTATCTAACTTTTCCTTTGTTCATAGCAATTACATTTCAACCATTGAGATGGGGCCGTGGTTGAAAGAACAAGATTCCCAGCAGCGATTACAATTTTGTAGACAAATGCTTACTATTTTTGAATAGTAGATATTGTTAATGAGTGACGAAACGTGTGTACAACAATAAACCGCGTACTTTGGAGGACCTAAAGATCGCTATTCGTCGACATGTCACCCAGATTGATGTAGATATGCTGCAAAGAATTAAGGCCAGTTTCCATCAAAGGCTACAACATTATATTGCCCAAAATAGACATCACTTGCCGGACATAATTTTTCGTAAGTGAGGAAGTAACAAATCCTATGATTTAAAAAGTATTTCTGTACCGATAAAACTCTCTTAAAATTCATTTTTTATGATTATTTTAAAAACATCCGGTTCTCATGAATGTATAAGCATATACATAAAATAAAATGTGATTATAATTTAAAACTATTTGCTTTTTAAGAACTTACACTGATTTGACAATGTTTGATTTTTGCGCCCAATCAATGTCGGTTTTCGCGCGCTGGTCTAGAAAGATAAGTAAAAGGGCGTGTGAGAAGTGTTTCTTGCATCGCTTGTTGTGTACGACAGTTGGTGTTTGAATATTACAGAGAAATAACGTCTTTTATATCATTTTTCACGGTATAAATCTGTGCAAAATTGCTACAAGAAGTTGTAAACGAGATGCTGACTCGTTTCGTCACATTTGCGGCCATTCATTAAAGTGAGAGAGAAAAAGTATGATTTAAGCTAACTTCAACCTACGAGTCAAAAATGGGCTCCACATGTATCATGTAACTCATGCAAATACAATCTTAACCTCTTATCTTCATTTTCCTTGTTTAATTCTTCTTATAATAACATGAACGAGATGTACGTTACGTTACGTTTTATTATAGGTTGTTACCGAGGTGAGAAAAGAGCAATGAAGTTTACAGTGCCGAGAATTTGGTGGGAGCCCATTTCACTGATTGTTATTTTTGTATTGTGAATCCACTCAAAGGCAAAAATTTAACGGATATAACTTATCCTGACCTACCATCCACATCTGCTTCAATACCACATACAGAAAAAAATCCTGTACCTGCTCCGCTAAGATCTCAGTGACTTAATAAGAGACTCAAATCTTCCAAAAAGTAAAGCCCAGATACTAGCACCGCGGTCAAAATAATGGAATTTAATTAAATCTGATGTTCGAATATCCCGTCAAAGAAAACGTCATGAAGAATTTTCTTATTTCTTGTTTTTGCCATGACGTGAAAGGTCTATTTGAAGAATTCGATATTCCAAGTCATACATTTGAACAGCGTCTTTTCATTGACAGTTCAACTAAAAATCTGAAGGCTATTCAACTACACATAAGGAAGAAATTTTCATCGATTCCAATAGCACTTTCCGCACATCTCAAAGAAAACTACGACAAAACTAAAATGCTATTAACTGCAATTAAATACAAGTGGTAAGTTATTGGTGATTTCAAGATAGTGTGTTTTTTTACAGGAATTCAAGGTGGTTATACTGAACACTCCTGTTATCTATGCCTGTGGGATAGTAGAAATGTTGCCGCTCACTACCGACAAAAACATTGTCCTGTACGTACTGTGCACGAAGTAGGGAAATACAATGTTAAACAATTGTCGATCTCAAAACTATATCACCATTGCATATTGAATGGGGTCTTATTAAACAATTTGTGAAGGCTCCTAATCATTTCAACTATTTGAATTTTTTTTTCCAAAGCTCTCAGATGCGAAAATTGCAGCTGGAATCTTTGTTGGCGCTCAACTAAAAAAAATAATGAATTGGGATATTGTTCTAGAGTTACTCAACAATAAAAAGAAAAAAGCCTGTTTTAATGAAGAAGCTCATGGTTTTCTTGGAAACCGTAGAGCTGAAAACTACGAAGAGCTGATAACTGATATGATTACGATTTTTTATATCATGAGATGTCCCTAAAAATGCCTGTTACATTCTCATCTATATAAATTTAAAGATCCATCAAGACATAATGGAATTTGAGAGACGTTACTAAGGCCAGTATGCTGAAAGCATGATGGGACAATATATTTGGGGGTTAATAAGAGAAACTTATACCGAACATGACAGAAAAAGTGAGAAAAACTCATTTTTATACTTTTTAACTCCATTTTAAAACTGTTGATTTTTTATATGTATCAATCGATCATCTCTTTGTGGATTTTCTATGTACTTTCATTGATTTTATACCCATAAAAACAAATTTAGAAGTATTTTTTGTTCTAATACTTATTTCTAGGTAAAAAAGCAATAAAAATAAATTATCAACTGTTATTTATATATACAAGAATACACATTTTTGAAACGCTCATATTAGTTTCACCTGTATGTGGGTTTGTTTATTTGAAACTCTCCGTTGTGACTTATTACTATTAGTATATCCCACCACTTTGTTTGTTAGCTGAGAAGGCGAAGTCGTCAACCTCAGAATTCGCCGGTCGTAGGTTCAAATTCCGTTCACGCTGTAAAAAAATGTTTTTTCAGAATTTTTTTTCTAGAAATTATCACTTTCTTTTCACATCGAATTAAATTTGCCCTCTGTTTGAGATTTACATACAACAGTATTATTTTAGAATGTAACCCCTTAAATTTTATTATGTTGTTCGAGAAGAATTTTACATTTGTGCACCCTCTGTTGGAGATTTCCAAAACTAATGACTAGAACTTAAAAAAATTTTATTTATGATAATATTTCGAATTAAACAATGGAAAATAAATATGGTGTCAAAAATCCGAGAAACACGCTCTCACAGGAAATGAAACTAAAATGTGAAAAATAAATATAGACTGAAAGACGCACATGAAACAAAAAAGAGAATATTTTTTTTAAATAAGCTTGAAACAATGATGAATTAAAATACTAGTATTATTGTAAAAAATCGTTTTTCAACAGTCAAATCATCGAATTGATGGGTCATCCGCCGTAAAGTCCTTGGTTGACACCCAATTATGTCTGTTTATTCCCGCAGATCAAAAATAAATTGCGAGGTCAACGGTTTTCTCTTCTGAAAAAGAGGTTGATCAATCTGAATAGGAAAAAGAATTGATTTAAATATAAGGAAAGGTATATTAGTCTCCATTGGTAATTATTTGAAAATTACTTGAGCTATATCCAATTATAAATATTTATTTTCAGTTCTCTATCTCAAAACTGAAGTAGCAACCTTGGTATAACTAATTCCGTTCAATAAAAATCCGATAATAGAATGATTATTTACGTGACTATTATACTTAATTTGGGAAAACGTTTGTAGTAATTCGACCTTCAAATTCCCTCTTACCAATTCAATTAAGGAGATTGAAAGGCTGACCAGTATCATAATTGATGATTGATAATACCCAAAGTTATTGTGAGATCACATAAGCTATTATAATTCATATCTTGTTGTAGAAACGTGTTGGACAGATTATGAACATAACGGAAATCATCAGCTTAAATCGCAATTGAGCCCAAGTTATGTTAAATTTAGTGTTGATGAGATAAAACGAACTGTGAGATGTTCGCTAATGAAATACTGAACCAATAGTTAGTTGAACTTATTTAAATAAGAAATTAAACGTAGAAAAATGTTAGGGATCTGATGTCTAACATAAACTTAATTATAATTTGTATTGCTTTTAGTTTTTATTATGATTAACAAGCTCACTTATCCGTTGTTACAAAAGCCAAAAGAATTGAAGTTTGAACTGCTACCTCATGCACCCTATTCCACAGTCTCAGTCACCTGGAATTATTTTATGGTCCTAGACTTGAAAACTTCAACAATAATAATTTATTGAAACGTCAAATTTGGTATAGTTGCAGTCATAGCCACCTGAATATATAATTTTAACGTCGGAAGAGAGGTTGACCCAAATGTAGCTATAACTCCGAAATTATGACATCGGATGAAAAATAATAAATATTTCTCAAGGATTTCGAAAAGTGAAAAATATAGAGGGTGATCCATTTAAAATAACAAAGTTCATTGTTTTTCCGAAAGGAGAGATCTGATAAAATTTATTAAAATTGTAAAAGCTGTTTCCAAGATAATTGAGACGTTCCATATATAAAACTCACTTTGTATAAACATTTATTTTGTATAAAAATTTATATCATCCACCATGTCGTGGAAGAGTTTGTAACAATATTGAAAACGGTGTTAATATATCAAAACTATGTGAATTTTTGGAACAAAAATTTGTTTTAAAACCATCAAGAAAAAATTCAACAATTCCTAAAAGATGAACTTGATGAAAAGGACTTGCTGGTGAAGACATTTAAAAAAATCTTATTGGAGATTGCATGTTTGCTGATAAAAAAATCAAAGTTCCTTCTCACAGTCAAGCGAGAATAATATAAAATTTAATAAAATTATGCAGTTTGGTCCATACATGGACTATCTTTTAATCATCAAAATGGTAAATGTACAAAACAGACGGTGGAAAAAAATACATACCTTAGCAAAAGTTATAGTGAATAGTTTGCAATTAGCAAATCCAATTTTATATACGGACTACTATTTGCGAAGGTAATCTGCGACTATTTTAGTTAATGTAGGGGAACATATTTCAACTCTAAAACTTTATGTTGACAACTGTATGGGTAATACAATTAAAATATCAGAGTGAAATCGGTTTAGCCTCTAGCAACTCTAAGATTTGAATACAAACATGCCGTGGAAGCTCAGTATGTTATCCATTAACTTGAGCCTCGGAAAATATTGTTGATTACATTTCCAAATTAAATATAAAAATGAATTATTAATGTAATATGTATTATGCATTTCATATTTCCACATTAACTTCACCTTTTGTGCCTTGTACGCACGGTTGAAATATGTAATATTTTTAATTATTTTTTAGTTTTTTACTGATCCTTTTTACGTTCCTTTATTTCTTCTCTGAATATAAAAAACTTCACTTCTAAATTCTCTAGTTTTTATCAAATCTCTATAATCAACTATAATGAATATATTATTATGAACTCGTCCACTGACATAGACCGTGAAGCCGATCCTGTTCGATTATATTAATCGATGCTAAAGTTTGATGGATACGCCGGTTGCACGAATGCAACTCTTTGTTATTATTTTCATAACCTTTACTTTATGTTGTGCCCGTTTTATGAACAATTTATAAGAAAGCTAATAGATATTTTGAACATTATAGAAAATGAAATAGCGTAAATAAATGTCTCTAATAATTGTAGTAGTCTGGAAATAATATGATGTCAAAGTGAATACCACGGTATAGTTCAAAGTAAATCAAGAGATGGATTTAAATAGATTAGTGTAATAAGAATTATATAAATGTGATAAGTATTAGTGATTAGTGGATAGTTTAGTGTATTTAGTGTTAGAGTATAAATTACGTAAGTAAGATACACCGCTTAAAAATTGTGTCAAATAAATAAAATTCTTAAACAATCGCTCATTAATTGTTAGAGAAGATTCATGAAAAATTGAAAGTATTTCTAGATTCACGTTAAAAAATTCAGAGGGTGATTGCATGCATGAAATTAGAATTATAATTTTTTTCATAATAGCTCATCCTCTTTGGAGAATTTTTCTAATTAAACTAATAAGAAATTTCGGAGAATAAGAAATACACAATATTATATTTATCTATCAAATGAAAAACTAAGTATTAAGTTTTGAAAATACTATAATAAAGGTTCTTCAAGTCGATGTTGTATGTATACTACTGGTTATAATACCCTCTGAAAGAACAGTCACATGGATTGAATTCAAAAGATTAGGGAGGCCAGTTTCGGTGTTCGGAATATTCGCATCTGAGTATTGTCTAAAAAGTCGAAGGAAATATACTGAAGCACCATATGTTATTTTGAAAAAGATGAAGTTTTACATGGCGCGCCAAAATGTTATATTAGAAATTGCAGACTTCTAGTGTTTCATACGTGATATAATAGATAAGTTGTCGTATTAACAAGAAAGGTCGCTATAATTTACGTTCGACAAGAGAAGAACGTAGCTAACCTAACTAAATCAACTTTTAAGTTGTTGCACTATAGTGATTATATTTTACCTGGTTTAGTTCTCTTTGACTCTTATTTAATGACAAATTATCCTTATTTTTCATATTTAATTTGACGGAAATAGCAAAATGGAACCACTGATTGTGACAATATTTTTATCTTGTTACTATCCATCCCGTACATTATTCAATCATCATTATGTCGTACAATTTCCACAGTTCACGTTCATGGAACGTTGAAACAACTTTCAAAATTGGTTTTTTGCTTCCTATTCAACCTCGAGAAACATAAAATTCAATCATCTCAAAAACTGAATCCTGTTTCCGACTGGGAAAAATCCTGCCGTTCAACTGTTAAACGCCGAAATGTGATTCGACATGAGATACCAGTGTAATTCAGTTTTATATAGTTTTCTGCTTTCGAATAAGTTCTTTCTCATCAAACTTTCAAAGTCACCAGGATGGACAACACAAATTGATTTGATAGAAAGAGAATAGAAAAGTTTGTTCCTGTTTGAATTGGAATTTTAAGAAACATTGTGTTCGAAATGGAAAGAATTTGATCGAATGAAATAAAATCAAATATTCAAAAATACTGGATTTGTTCCCAATTGTTTTCTCTAAATAAACGGAGGATGAATTCATGGTGTTTTTGTTATTTGTCTTTTTCATCTACAGATCTGTACACGTGTTAAAGTATAGCGAACATACTAATGATCTTGCTAAATTTAAATGTTTTGGACCAGTGGGTGATTTTCTACTACTACGGTTTCATCTTAACATATAAAACAAGTCGGTTTTATTCGAACACATAAATCGAGTTTTCTTAGTTTTTGATTTATCGTATTGGTCTCCGTCTCGAATACCAGAGCAACTATTGAGAAAGAACCTTTCCTCAAACAAAATAATCATTGGTCCCGTAATTTTCAAACCTCTGATGCTCATCCCGTCGATATAGTAAACTCTTCTCATATCGAAGTATTTAAAAGTTGGTAATCAGACGATAGGATACTCAGTAATGAAACAGGATTGACATATTGCTTGTCAAATATTTATATGGACATTAAATTTTTTAACGATATCCATAATTAGTCTTCTTCAAATTATTTACAATCTTACAAGGTATTCCAGAATGCTGTGCCGTATCAAAGCTACATTTTTATAAATGAATTACCGCATTGCAAAAATATAGGGTTGTGAAGTGTTCTACGGGGTATTGAAAAAATAATAACCAATTTTCTATATCTAATCTTACCCAATTTATCTAATAATTTAACAATTAGTTGTGAGTTGGCTATGATTGCTTTGTCAAAAACTGAAGACATGACATGACAATAACTACAATATTATTTTTTAATCTAACAGTTTGGTACATTTTCTCTAGTGATGAAATGATTGATATCATCTGGATATTGGAAGAATGCAATAAAAATGCTCTGCACGAGTATACCATGAACGTTTTCCTGAAAGACGGCAACCCACAAAAGCAAGATTGGTTGAGTTAATTTTGGAAAGCATGAAGGGTTTAAAACAGAAGAAAATGAAATTAATGTTTTGCTGGCAGTTATTGAAAACCCACACATAAGTGTAAGGAGTATTTACAGCGCACAAGAATTAAGCTACTAGGATGTGCTAAGAATCCCTGACAAAATGCACTCTTACTATATTTACTTGCAACAGAAATTAATTAAAGTTGATTTTGAAAAAAAAAACCAGTATTTTTAGGTGAGCTTCACGATAATTGAATCAACGGGGAGACATTTTCCACAATGTGCTATTTGGAGATGAAGCCTCGTTTAATGAAAATAGTTGTTTTAACAAGCAAAAGTTTCTCTATTATTCATAGTCTATATCACATAGGGAAACGCAGTGAAACTAGATGGTCGTTAAATGTGTGGGGAGGTATTGTTGATGAATATGTAGTAGGACGATATTTTTTTGATTGACAATGAAATGCTGAGAGGTGAGTGCACCAATTACCTCTGTTATTGGAAGAGGACCAACTTCTTAAACGTCAAAGTATGTGGTTTTTGCATGACGGTACACCTCCTCACGCTAATTAATTAATTTATGGTGAACTGAATTAACCAATTTTTCCGGATAGTGGATTGGAAGAAATAGTCCAGTACAGTGGCCATCCAGATTTAAATGAAATAGACACACTTTTCTAGGATCACGTTAAGAATAAAGTGTACAAAATACCTCCAACAACAAGGTATGACATGATGGATTGATACGGAATGAATTTCGGAATGTTCCTATAGAAATGGTTTATAATGTTAGTAACTCTTTCAATTATCGTTTTTAAGCATGCATAGATGTCTTTGGAGGTCATTTCGAATACATTTGTGATAATCAAGACGTAGCTTCGAAGCTATTATCACCAATAAATAATGGTCTGCTGTGCTACGGTTCATTTCACTTAGGCATTGCAGTTGTTATATGTTCACAAGTAACACGTAATGCTACACGCTGCTTAAATATCCTCTCCAATATTGAACCAATATTTGGAGTGATTCGAAGAAAAGTATGAAGTCGGGTTTATCCAGTGATATAGTCTCAACATATCTACTAACAAAGAACTAAAGCAAAAGGAAGTATTGTGAAGTGAACTATTGCCATGCGTGTTTTTCCGTAGTTTACTGAAGAAGATCAAAATTTCAAGGAACGACTGTTGTTGAGAGCAAGGAGACTCGGTCGAAATAACTTTTTCTCTGGCGTACCAAGAGGTTGCACCCATGAGTTCTAGACAATTTTGTGCCGTTAATGACAAGGGAGTCCACTGAACATGGAAAGGAGAAGTTTTAAGCAGTCTCAAAAGTAATTAAACAAAACTCAACAGAGGAGCCAATGAATGAAAACAGAAGTGAGAAAAGATAAACCTTTAGAGAGGCAAGAAATAGTAGATGTAATATTTAAGGAGGAGTTCCAGGCTGTTTACATTGTAGTTAAGGTAGAGGACAAGGGGTTCAATAATGTTATGAGTTATACTAGTTCCTGGATAAGTATTTTTTCAATTATCGTAAAAAGAACTCCTCTTCCGTAATGTATCAGGTACAGTAAATAGAAAAAATATATAATATCGAAAGAAAAGTAGAAGAAAAGTCAATCCCACGCCTCATACCTGTAAGGGTGGAAACATATAAGTATAAAGTACCTAACTATAGCAACGTTCTAAAACTTCACGACAATCAACCTATTCCCTGTTATTGTTGTGGGTTTTAATTAACTTAATTAAACTAGTTTATCTACTTACTAACGAACAAATATCGAAATCAATATTAGTATTGTATGGAATAGACTTATAAATTATCAAATTAGTAACAATCCCAGATGTATAAAATGTACCTCGATTATGTAGGCATTCGATTCATCGTGGAAATCTACATTTCTGTTAATTAACTCGCATATTAAGTGCTTCGCATTTTCAAATGTTGCTAAATACCATAATTAAATTGATTCATATACACACAAATCTACTGATTTTTTTAGATTTAAACTTATATCACTTTTCAAAAAATGGAATAGTAAGCAAGATACGATTCTTTAATGGGGCGAATTAAAAACCCTATTGTTTTAAATAATATGATTACGAAATTAATATTTTTAGACTGATTATAAGAGTTTAGAGATGATTAATTTCATGTCACCACCTACGTCAATCAATATGAATACAGGGTAGTTTTGTAGGGTGAATATTGCGTCACATTTTATTTTTCAAATTTACAATTATTTGACAAAATGACAAAAAAATTTTTTTCTTAACCTTTTTATGTGAAAAGTTTTTATTGTAATTCTATACAATAACCATTTAACATTAACTTGTATTATCTACGTATTTACTTGCTTACTTGCAAAAAGGTGACGACTACAGTAAAATATAAATACATCGTCGAATTTAAATATGGTAGTTCTTAATTATCGATGTATTTCACGCACAGGTTGCAATTTTTGAAGAATATTATTTAATGAAGAATGGGAAGCTTTGACCATCACGATAGAATGCGTGAAACTACTTTTGACAATAAAATTCGGGTATCAAAAAAATTGAGAAATTTCAGGATCAAGTGCTATCACCCTTCATTATGTTAAAAATAGATTTTTTTCCAATCTCCAAAACTACAATATTACGAGCTGAATTTGAATCTAGTATAGGAATAATACTGATTTATTCACTGGTTGTCATTAAAACATCTCATAAAGTGCACAAAAAATATATATGATATAGAAAGGTCTAAGTTTAGATGAAAAAATAGAAATTAAAAAAATTAATAGAGTGAGTTTCATGCCTCAATTATCTCGGTCACGGCTTGTACGATTTTCATAAATCTTTGTATATAAGGGTCTTGTGAAACGACCGGTATTACAGTGGTATTTACATTGTCAGATCTTTCCTTTTTCCGGAAAATAACGAACTTAGTTATTTCAAATGAATCAACCTGTATATTTTCCGTTTTTCGAAATCCTTAAGAAATACATTTGCGTTTTCTCCGCCGAAGTTTACATTTAGGTGGCTATGACTACTACAATAACAAATTTGACGTTTCAATAAGTTATTATTTTTGAAGTCTATTGAAAGTCACAATGGATCGTTTATTTGAAAAAGAGCGAATTGATATTAAAATGAAATTAGGATAAGGTGGTAGGCGTAGAACTCAATAAGAAAGTATAATATCTATAATAATTTATTTCCTAACCGAAATCCCATAACAAGATCTACTGTCAGTAAATTGGTGAAAAAACAGGGCGTAGAAAAACTGCATCAATTGAAAAACAAATCTTCAGATGTTTTTGCGAAAAAGAGTGAGTTACGGAGAGTTCAAGTTATCTGGTGATATTCCAGAAAATATGTTTAGGGAGGGGTTTAGTTTAAACAGCAGACAGTTTAGTGAGGCTCATAAATTAATTGAAAAGGATATTACTGGTCAAGAGTGCAATGCAAACAAACCTATTGGGTGTGAAGTAAAAAATTAGCAGTATGTTTGAGTTAAGGTTAAAAAAATTTAATATTTATAACAAAAGACATTTTTTTTTGAAAAATATTTATTCGGTGAATTTATACATGCTATCATAACTCTAAAAGTATTCTTAAGGAATCGTCTTCATGTCCTGAGTAACTTCTCTCTGTCGTTTCTAGTGAGCTGATAGATGTTGAGTTCGATGGAGAAAAAAATTCAGGAAATTCTTGTGTTATGAAACAAGAAAGTGCAGTATTAGGCTGGAGGGTTGATGGTCGTTTCTAGAACAATCTTTTGGCGTAATTCGTCCCTCTTTCTGACTCTGTCGTCACTGTCCTCCATAAACTTTAGCAAAGCGGGATCAGCGAATAATTTAGTTTTTTTGGCACTTTTAGGGGCGACGTTTTCAGATAGTTCAATTGGTTTGCCACAATTTGGATCGTCAACTCTGAGGAATATCATGCTATCGGAAGTGTCCTCCTCTTCCAACTGACTTTCCATGGACGAAGTCGGATATCCAACTGTATTTCTGTTTTTCATGTGTGGTTTCAGGAAGTCCATTTGTTTCTGATAAGTCCATAGCCTATTCTGCGTTGCCTGTTGCCCACTTTTTTTTCGTTGCCTTCGAAGAGCTTCTCTATGACGCTCTCTCAGACTACTAAGGTGAAGTATTACAAATAAAATCATTTACCATCCGTAAAATTTAATTCTTTTGCTATTTTCTCCCACACATCATCCTTCAGTTTTGCTCTCATATAATCTTCATGAGTAGAATCATAGAGTACAGGAAAGGATATCACAATTTCGATTAATTTTTCCATTTTTGAGTCAAAAGAAAAACTGTTTGGTAATGGTTTATTTAAAAGTAGCTACCCACGACCCACGAAACTGTGTTGCAAGTACAACTCCGTACCACGCGAACCAGGTTGGGTCGGAGCTGGCCGTGGGATGGATTCAATATGCGCCACTCCATTTCAAACAACGTTCTACAAAATAATCCACGCGTGTGCTGTGCGTGGGCTGGGTTTAATTTGCGGCGGGCCTTAAGCATGAATTCTCTAGCAGAAAAAGATTATAAAACAAAACATTAAAATTAACGTGTAAAAATGTGTATATCTGCATTTCGCAGACGGTTATGGGATAATATAGGAAAATGAAAAAAATATATATTTGGCATAATGTTATCAGAGCGCGAACCTTTTTTTTGACATTAGTAGAAAAAATATTCATAGATAATAAAAAAATTTTCTCTCACTTAACTTTAAAAAACCGCATTCTTCATCTGCGATGAAATAGGACTTAATTACGAATTCTGCATTAAAAACGTTTGGTAGGTATTCACGAAAATATGCTTCTCAATTCACTCTTTCAGAGAGTTTTTTGTTACTTTTTTCTTCATGTTGTTAAGCTCTAGAGAAAAGTGCACATAAAAGTTCCTTTGTTTTTGATATACTCTAAAATTAAGGTACATATTTCTGGGCCACCGTTTGTAAATTGTATTAAAAAATATAACTTCGTCATATCATGTCTTAAACACTATGTTTCTTGTTTATTTTCTTGTTAAAATGAACTGAAACTGAATTCATGCCGTTCTCTCGTACTTTGGATACAATACGGTTAACTTAATCAACTATTTAGTTCAGTAAAGCACCAAAAGCTAAAACAAGAGAATGTTTTGGACTGATTAAGGTAGTATTTAGTTTGTGGTTGACATGAAATTAGTTGGAAGTTACAAAATCTTGAGAATAGTTCTGTTCAATTCTTGGAGTCGAGTAATTTGATAACATGAATACGAGCGATGTTTTCTAATGAAGTGAATGTATCAGAAAAAGATAACTAATAGTCTTATTATTGAGACGATCGATTGAATTATTAGCAACTCATATTCACTAATAATTATAAATATCTTTATTATAAATTAATGTTATAATTAAGAGCCAATCAACGTTTTTCGAAACTAGACCGCATAAGCTTCCATACCATACCAATAGTTGGAAATTTTTTCTTAGTTGCAACTCCACTCAACTTTTTTTCTCTCTAATGTGGTTTAGAGATATGATTCTATCAAAAACAAAAAAGTTACAAAAACTACTATCTACGGGTGAATTAACATAGCATGGAATTCCAAAGATTTTCAGCCGATATATCATTTGATTCCACTATATTTGTATTTTCTTCATTTGTTGGTCCAATCTGATAAACTCATCTTTCAGAAAGAAATCTAATGGTATTAAGTTTGGGGATATTGGTGGCTATTAAATTATAACAGCTATAACTGGTACTATTAATAATATTAAAAAGTCTAAGTAGAGTTCAGGTATAAGGATCTTAAAAAATTATAGACTTGTCACCTTTTAAATGCTTCGAACATGACCTAACCAAACCAGTATAGATATTTGTAACTTTACCTGTTAACTACTTGATATAAATGAAAAGTAGCTTCGTCTAAAAAGAGTAATCCATGGAAATCAATTTCTCTTATCACATTGTCGCAAAATTTCCTCACGTAATTTCCATAGTCATCTTCTAAATACACTTGAAGAAGATACTTTATATAGGTGGTATTTTTCTGTATTCAGGAACCTCCAAATCGTTAGTCTATACTCAACGTGATTTTCGTCCAATAATACCGTTAACAAATATTGACATTCTTGGAGGGTTGAAGTCTAATTTCTTATTTTTTTATAAAACACATTCCACTTCTGGGAAAAGTCTTTGTCTGTATCATGTTATTCAAATTTATAGTTCTTAATAACTTTATGAAATGAATGCAAATTTCACTATACGTATTCTATTCTATCCGTATTCTATCCTCATAACCCAACAATATCAGGACTTGAATACTTTGCTTCTCTGAAAATACCATTTTTATTAAATAAATTGAAACATAGATATGCACAAAAAATGAACTGGACGTTTCAATTCATTTATACAAAGAAATGTAAAAAATGAGTTAAAAATATTTGTCAAGGCAATAAACTTGTTACAAAAAAGGAGATGCGGCATTTTATTCAAATTAAACATTAGAATTTGATATTCTATACCATCCTTGGATGTCTGCCAAGTAGACGGAGGATATCTGCTGAAAGAGAAGGTACTAGCTCACACCAACGTTTTATTGTGACTTCAGTCGACAATGACTACATTATTTTTTGAACATATATCATGATTTCTTAAAAAACATGATATTACAAATAATCAAAAGGTGCCAATCGACAAACATTTCTCTGCTGAGAGTCCTTTTAAATTGTTATAGAAAAACCCTCGATTGAGTGTCTCGTTTCTTTTTATTAAGTTTTTAAACTCTCTTTAAGTATGCTGTTATCATTGAATGATATTTCTGTATCATCTGTTGAATACTGTTGAAGAAAATAAAGAGTATTTCTTCCGAATGTACTTCAGACCTTCTCACACAACTTAGATCAGGGTATATTCGTTTATGTCTACTGTTTCTACTATTATACTGCCTGAGTTATGAGGAACTTTACATACGTCTACCATATGTTCAATCCGCCAGGGAGTATATCATGTGGCTAGTAGAAAGTGTCAACTTCTCTTCTTTATCAATTTACCGGGTGTTTTGCGGAATTGACCATAAATTTTCATTAATTATAGTATTTATACAGTTCATTTGATTTTTCAGATTTTCTCAGGATGCAGGGGATTCTGAAAGCCACTAACTTTCGCGAAAAACATTATTTAAATGTTATATTACAGTGCAAAGTCAGAATTCTGAATAGACCTGTCCTCTTAAAGGGCCATCCACAAAGTGAGTACCTATAGTCATTTATGACACCAATCCACGTGTTAACTGAAAACCTTAACTAGGAACGACATTCTCATATAACATTTTCTTCAGACTACACATGAGAATGATGGGAATTATTTATCCCGTCTCATAAAAAGACGCCTTTATATGTAAATACTGTCCTGTACACCGCTGGTCGATGGTCGATGATTGTTAATATATACAATAGGATGTAATCGCTGAACCATTTGAATATGTATGAAATGCGTACAAATCATTTTTTTGTGAGATTATACTCACTTTTGACTGAGTAACAGCAAGCTCTCGACCCTTTTTCCACGCCATCAACATGGCGTTTTGTTCTTTCACTAGGAAAATTACCATTTTCTCGCAAATAATTAAAAACTGATCCAAATGCTAGATCTAACTGGGAATTTTAAAATCAGAAAAGCTCCTGTAATATTTTCTAGCAGCAATTCTAGCATTACAGAACCTATAAGCAAAAATTATGTCTCCATATTTTAAACGAAAGTAATACTTTACCATAGCAAATAGTTCGTAACGAAGATACACACAAGAAATATGTATTCTTATGTGATTTTGAAATTCTTTGTAGTTGCTCGTTATTATATTTATTTATTTGATTGGATTGAATTGACTGGAAATTCTGGAACCGTCGGTGATATTCGTACTGAACACACTGTTTACACTACCACTACACCAACGCTCACAATAGATAGAAACAGGTGTTGCATGGTTGCCACAGCAAATTTTCGGGTTATAAAAACGACGTACGAGTAGAGCTGTTTTTTTTTAATGGAATATCCTGTATATCATATAAAATCATTGATTTCTTGGATCTCTCGATAATCTTCGTTCTCCTAAATTCTATGGTTACCCAGATGTAATGAACATGAAACACAAAGAAAAAATTTTATATTTGAATCACTCAAATATGTATTAATTTATTTTTATAAACCCAAGTTATCGAAAGCTTCATTTTATTACTTGTGTGGAGATATTGTAAAGAGTTTTAATCGGCTCAGGTGTAATGAGAAAAAGCGTAATTTTGATAGCTTATATATGTCATCGGAACATAAGATGGAATAGTTAGAATGGGGAAATATGGATAAAGTTGCTGGCACAAGGGAATTGTCTAATAAGTCCAAGTATCTGTCATCGTTTAAATAAAGAAAGGTCAGATTATTAGTTCATTAATAATCCCTGTTAAAACATTTATTTTCTGTACCATTTCCTCATCCAACCGGAATTACAACTAACAAATTCGTTAATTAAGTCCATTTACTTCATCGTTGAGATAAAATATTACGTTTTTACGAAAATTCTCTTTTTCTTTCATAGTCTCCTTTTAATTGGATACATTTATTACAGCGAACCTGCAATGTCTCTGGACCATTAAAAAAAATGTTTCTTCTTGCTCTGCAAACCAGACCTCCACAGCTTTTATTACCTCCTCGCTGGAAGAAAATTTACGACCTTTTAAACTTTTTTTAGTTGAGGAAAGAGATGATAGTTGGACGGAACCAAATCTGGTGAATAAGGGGGGTGTTCTAATAATTCAAACCCTAAATCAACAATTTTTTGCATGGCAACATGAGATTTGTGTGCAGGGGCGTTGTCCTGCAAAAACAAAACACCTTTGGATAGCTTTCCGCGTCTTTTCTCTTTAATTTTTTCCCGCAGAGTGGTCAGTAATGTCGAATAGTAATCTCCAGTTCCTTATCCTTATCCAAAAAATCAATCATGATTACTCCATGGCAATCCCAAAAAACTGAAGCAAGAACTTTTCCAGCAGATTTTTGGACACGAAACTTCTTAGGTCTTGGAGAACCAGAGTGTCGCCATTCCATCGATTGTTACTTGTTTCTGGATCGTAGTAATGTACCCAGTTTCATCCATAATAACAATTCGGTTTAAGAAGTCTACATTGTTTTTAAATAGAGCACAGATCGAACGCCTTTGATCAGCATTCAAACATTTGGGGATCTATTTTGCAGCAATTTTTCTCATGTCCAAATTGATGTGAACTATATGACGTTCAGATATTCGACAGTCTGATAAAATCATGTCATGAACTGCATCGATTTTTTCGGGGACTAACACAGAAACTGGCCTTCCCGATTGGTCATCATCTTCAATGGAAAATTTACCTCTTTTGAAGCTTGGAGTCCAATTTTTCACGGTTGCATACGAAGGACACTAATCACCAAGGCTATTAAGCATATCTTCGTAAATCTGCTTACCTCTTAACCCTTTCAAATACAGGTACTTGATGATGACTCGATACTTCAATTTTTACGATTTTCACAATTTCGGTGGAAATATTTTTTCTTTTAATTTATTGCGTAACTCTGGTTTACTCTTTTGACGTCAAACTTTACACTGATACTTCTAATAAGTTATTGTACGTTGCTATGGTAACGCAATATTTTGTTTATGCATGGAATTGGTCTAGGCTAACTAGATATCAATACATCCTAAGAAAAACTAATGTTTGAAGTGATTGACATTCATAAAATTTGTTCCTTCAAACGGTTATTACTGTTTTAAGGATTCCAGTTACAGTACTAGAATACCAATTTTTATGTTATATAACCAACTTCTTTACGTTTAGTGATCATTAAATCAGTTTAACCAAATAATTTGGGCGAAAAAAAATTAGTGTCTACATGCGTATTCATAAAATTCAGTTCTTACGACATGAAGGTCTGAAGAATTCATAAACTGATATAATATGTGATGTATTCCATTAAAAAAATTGACAATTACAGTCTATACTTATTTCCAAACAACTATTAAAACCTTGTTTCCATCTTTTCTCTTTTGTGAGATATTTGGAAAGAAATTTTCCATTGGGATTCAATGATTTCTTTCTTTCTGGCTAAAAAATATTAACAAGAACAACATAAGAATATTTTTTTCTTTTGATATAAAAAGTAAAATTCGAAACCATAGCATATCAATGATCAAACAAGTGGTATAGCTTCTGCAATGTGTTGAGTCTTGAGCAAGGTAAAGATGCGAGCGAAAGAGAGATATCCTGCAGAAATATAAAATACAGGCGTGATAATAACAGAAATTACAAGGACTTGCGCGAGTTCTTGGCGCGAACTCTCGTTGATCAATAGGGACACCGATGTCCCGGTCTCGAATCTCGAGTGCCACTGCAGTAAGTCCAGAGATGGGAATATGATTCCAGGATGCTGGCGTTACTTTTACTATTACATTATAATTGAAAAATTATGATACGTAACATAATAAATCGAAATAATTTTTCAATTATGTGATACTAACTATTCCATTTGTATTTTATTCTTTTTAATAAGAAACTGGCAATATTTTTAACGAATCTGTTGTAGTTTCTCTAGTAGAGAAATTGTTCACCAATTCTACTTCTGTCGTACTATACTATACTAATTATAAGTTCATATCAAGCAATCCAGAGAAGTCAAGGATTTGAAAAGAGAAAATTGAATACATTCTAATATCGGGAAAGTTCTATGGAAAACAGAGTCATATCACGAATTTTAAAGGAACTTGAAATTTTTTCTAGGGCACGTGATAGTGGGATTGTAGGAGTTGCTTATAAGAAAAGCATGAGTAGAGTAATGAATGAAAATACGAAGTTGTTTGGATGCATGTTATTATGATTCATAATCTCGTGCGTATCAGATAAGATTGTTGACTCTATTGAAAGAATTTGCCGACCCTTCCAGACTGCTCACTTTTTTGACCAAATTCACAACAAATATTTAAAAATTCCATAAACTTATTCTTTATTTGCATGACTTTGTTCATTTTAGTTCCCAATTTCATTGCTATGATAGTCTAAAATTGTATAATCCTTAATCTTTTTGAATCTTCTGAATCTCCTGATATATATAGTTCCACCCAATTTCGTTATTCTGATCTGCTTCTTTCAGCTGGCTATTTTTGTGGATTTTTGGTATGAATTTACTAATCACTGAAGTTTTTGATTTTCCACTTATTGTTCTTCCGATGCCGACATACATTTTCGCAAACCCTTTTCCACTGGTCTTTTGTCTTTCATTTCTAGTTCTCTTGCTCTTCTGTACTTTCCTTCATAACGTTTTTGATGTTGTTTTATGTGGTTAATTATTATGAGTTTTTGCTCTTTTATATTGAGGATGCGTAAATGGTAGTTCTGGGTATGATTGGAAATTAACGTGTGTGTGAGTACTTTGGTGATTTAGAATAGAGTGCTATGTTTTACGGGGATATTGGGGCTGTATGCTGCAGAGTGCCGTCGAATGCTACCAACCTTACTCTAAAAACTCTTCGTCTAATCTAACCTAACCTAATCTAAAATCGAGTCATATACTTAAGTGTTGAGATCGAAAGTTCTGAGGATCAGGAAATTGTTGTTAATTCGACGGAACTCGACAGTTGCCTGTCCCTCAGAACTCCCAAACTCAACACTGAACTATATTCCTCGAATGTAGGTTAGGTTAACAGATGAGTTTTTGGAATGGGTCTGGTGGTATTCGACGACATTCTGACAGCACTCTACAGCACATCAGAACTGATCACTCTGCACATCAATGCCTAAGTTTTCAACCCTCGTCTTTCTGCCAATGTAACAATATCTTCAAGCCTACTCGACACAGTCTACCTAGCTGTCATTCTCTAACCTTTATTATAAAACGTGCTCTCCAACTTTTCATACCGATGCCTCGAGAATAAGCCCTTTCAGAGCAGCACTCCACTTGGAAATTACAGAGCACTTCTTTTTGAAAATCTTTTTGTCAAAATATTTTCTTGTGATCCCGGAATTTTTACATTTTTACAAACATTCCATACTTTTCTGTATAGATAACAAAATTCACTACTTGTAGGTGGAGACTCTTAGTTGAGGTTCACTACCTCCTCTTACCGCACAGGAATAGCAGTTTACAAAGTGTTATCTGTTTGAAACATTATTATAAAATATAGATTCTCAACATCAACAAGTTCTTCACAGTTCATTGTTACTTGGCGGTGAGGAACCGTTGTGAACATAGGCAAATTGGAAGGCTTATCCATCTCCCAAAAGAGCTGGATCTTGCAGCTATCACTAACCAATCTACCTAGGACATTTTGCACTTACATACTATCGACTACTTTGGCTTGGACGACGACTACGTGTCCCCTAATAATATTATGAGTGTCTTCTGCCAAAAAGCCTGCTCCAGGAGTTGGCTCCATTATTGTAGACTTGAACTCCTCAGTCCTCTACACGCGAGGGCTGTGGTCTCTGTCCAGTTGTACTCCAGTTTTACTTTCTCTGTGGATTGAAACCACACAATAGCTCCATATGTGATAAGGCATTTTACTATTGAAGTGTATATTCAATGAAGCTTTTTTGATATAGAAAAAATATTTTTTCATTGGTTACCAATTGTGCTCATTTGAAGTATGTTCTAGCATGTGTGAAAGCGCGAGAATTACAATTATATCAAGATTAGAAATCATTCATAGTCAATAGTTTCTGTAAGGTAAAGGTCTCATATTATTCACGCGTTGAAATAATCGTGAAGACGTAATTTTGAAAATATGAAGCTTTCTAGAATATCACATCATATTAAAGCTTGTAACAATATCTTTTGAGGTATTCCTTAAGGTGGATAAATATTCTTAGATTTAAACAAAATTATTCAATAAACGTTCTGTATACTGAATACTTTATACAACTATCATTACACAAATATTTAGAATTCTGTTTTCTGATGCGCGTTCCAATAACTAAGTTATCGTCTTCAGGAACCGAAGTGAATTGTGAATGAGGGTATAGTAGCAGCATTGAATAGTGTGTTCAGAATGAATATCAACAACGACTCCAGGTATTAAAATGCGTGCATTTAAAAGAATTGTCTAGAATTTCTTATAATTGAACCAAGGTTAAGTTTCCTAGTAAAAAAAAGCCGTGAGCAGCAGAGCTCCATCACGAAAGTCGAATTTTTCGTCGAATGAAGAATTTAACTAATAAACAAACAAATATTTCCATAAAATGAATTTCTTGGAAATGATATCAATTCTCAAACTTATTTCTTTATATGGAAAATTTGCTATTCCTCAATAACTTTTCATTTCACGAGTTAACTCTCTCTTTCGAATGAAAATTCATAATTTCAATAGACCCGGTGGTCTCGAACACTCTTGTTCAATTCCAATTGACAACAAAGAAAAAATTGTCATAATGACAAGAAATTTCGAAAATGGGAAGTAAAAAAAATCACCCCAGCAACGATCATATTCGTATTATTCATTAAATAAGAGGCGGTCCAGTTCAACAATTACAACGATCAAAATGATTTCGGGCGTTTTGTGCTAGAAGAACTGAAGAAGAAAACTTTGAACTTGAGAAAGACAATTCTTCAACATCACCCCGTGTTCAGGAGGTCTCAAAACATGGGAAAAATGATGTGCCCCCCATTTTTCTTCTTGTCATGCCTACCGTAATAGTCGAATTTTTCAAAGAAAAATTAGACTATTATTATTAATAGAAAAATTCGACTAATGAAGGTATTATATATTTGAAAATATTAAGAAGTGCATTTTATCGCTTTATTCAAGTATAGCAACAATATCAGATCAAAGTAAGAGGCAATTGCTAATACTGATTATAGAATAAAATAGCTTTACATCATCTGCATAAGCAAAAATATTAAAATATTATTTCAAAACAATCTTATTTTAAAATTCAAAAATAATGTTGACTCATCAACTGAACTATGTGGCACCTAAGAAGGTGCATTAGTTTCTATCGAATGGAAACCGTAGTGTAGAATTTTTTTGATTTCCGATGACCTAGTCACGTAGGAGCTTCTGAACCACTGACAGGACCCAAACCTACAGTGGGAATCTCTTAATTGTACATTATTGAACATCTTGAGCAAAAGGAAAAAACAAAGAGGCATGGCCTCAGTTAAATGGCTGCTAACAAGCCATAGTCTGGATACCGCAGCCAAGTAAACAAGAGGAGAAGACTGTTTACCCAGAGGAACATCCTTGCCTTACATCCAGTAGTGCCCAGAGGATTCTAGAATTCTGGAAAGCCTCTATTATCTAGGTCGAAGGTGACCAAGGGGGATGCAAAGGTTTATCTTTACAAGCGATAAGGCCTTCTCATAATTCGTTGATAAATATAGTAACCACTTATTTCCGTCAGGTTTGGTATAAACAACTTGATGAAAAACTTGGGTAATTGAGCCAATTTCGGACAGCTTAATGAGATGATCAAACCGATCAAATACCTAGGAACCCTTATGTATGATGTATGACATCAACTTAACCACAGCAAGATCTGACGCCAGTCTCATAGTTAAAATACTAGGAAACTATCAAGGTTAGGGTTAGATGAAATTTCTGGTTTCAATTCTTTGCTGTTTAAAACAGATAGATTAAAAGAGAGGTTAAGGCAAGCTATTATATTTAGTCCAATAGTATCCAAACGAGGAGTAGTATGATATCCGGGTGATTAATATTAGTGATATTAGTACAAACAATAATAATTTTTATTTGTAATGATCTTGATATAAGCTGAAGAATACCCGTTTATTTAGGAACTTTCTTTGACTATATTAAGTATGAATGGGGTTTATTTGACGACAAACATATAAAATAATGATTTAATTATCAATTTCATAACGTGTAAACTCTATTCATTAAAATTTTGGATCAGAGCAGAAGAATAAAAACTCTTGCTATGAGATTATCAGATATTAATTTCTGTGATATGATTTCTCAAATATTAATCCTTACAAACAACATGCTCCATTAGGTATCTAATAGACATTTTATGTTTTAAGTTTAAATCTTCCATTACCAGTTAAATAACTATGTTTCCTTTTACATTTAACTGTCTTTTTCGTATCAGTTTTACAACTAGCTAGTTAAAGTAGAAGCTATGTCAGGAATGAATTCCCAGTACTTTTTATGGTTTTTGAAAACACAGTATTCCGACGGCGTTCTAGTGACCCTCTTTAACAAGTATGTCGATCTTCTTATTTCTCTTGAGATTCAAATAACGTGGGATGTTTTTTAAGTGGTTCTGTTCCTGTAATGCCTCTGTGTTTGAGTAGTTGAGATGTATGACTCCTTAAAAAACCGAAAATGGGTCATTGAATTGAAATTCCATTCTAATATTGTGATATTATTGAAAAGCTTCAAACTGGCGGTTTTCGTCAACAATCAATCACCATATTTCCTTTTTGACTTCGTTACATCACACCATTTTATACATTTGCCAATATTTCACATCGGAAAAGTTATTGAATAATAGATTGTCAATAGTTGATATATTATGTTAGAATAGTTGAATGTAGCTAACTTTTTTAGGTAAAGAAAACTCGACAGCACAGAGATTTTCGTTAAGAAAGACTATTAATCGAATAAAAGATGAAAACTGGACGTATAGTCACTGAAGCACATTTTGTATAATTAAGAGGTTGATCATATAATTAACAACGATGTATAGAATATAATATTTTGTTTCTAATTTAAAATATTTACACTATTTCTAATTATAGACCTAAGACACTAAGACACACACACACACACACATATATATATATATATATATATATATATATATATATATATATATATATATATATATAAAATCGTATGAGTGAGTCGTTGTGAAGATTTATCTGTAAATGTGAGAAATTGAGATTCATTAAATATTTTTGTAGTTAAAAAATAACTACTGCGGCAGCCATATTTTATTTCACTGTTTTTGAAGCTTATGTTGTACATGATATCTGATGAAGATTGTGTAAATTGTCCAATGTGTTCATCTGACGAGAAAGAAGCAATATTACTACTATTGTGTCAGAATACTTTTGCGTGTGCAAGGAGAAAATGATATAAATAAAAGAAGAGAAACACATAGTAAATAACATAACCTAAATCTGACTATTTACTGGAAAAAAAAAACAATATTAACCTCTAACCGGTACTAACGAACCTGATACGAGAGATGGAAATTAAAACTACAGATTATGTCGTGTCCGTCGTAGCCTTGAAAATACTTTTGGGATTTTAGCTACAAAATGGAGAATGTTTCATATGCCATGTTGAAAAAACTATTCTCGTTACGAGGGTAGCATATTGTATACATAATTATGAAAGAATAAAACAATGTAATATTATTATGCAGGAAATTGAAACAAGTTAACGAAACTTGGAACGAAACTTCTAACACAAAGTCACCTAATGATGCAATGACTATGAAAGAAGAGTTTATTACATATTTCAATAGCTAAATAAGTAGATGTATTGTATTCCAAGTGTATCTCCAATTTTCTTCCACAATATAAACTTTAGTACCATACATTTTTGTACTTGTTTGGATTGTACATACATTCATATTTACGCAGAATTATTAATTCGTTGTGTGGCTAAAAACTGTGACAACCAGCGATACCATCCAAATGGTACTGAACTAGCGTTGGATTAAATACTGGGGCAAAGGAAATCGAAATCATCTCGAAATTTTTTTCTGGATTTTGTGGCAAAATTTTCAATTACTTTATAGAAATTCATATTCTGCAATATCTCGTTTTCAATACACAGTCTTGTTAACGCCGACAATAGCTCATCTAACAATATAAATTAATGTACATTATTCATTCTCGCTAAAATAACGACATTTCTGTTTCAAAATTCGTTTTAGGTATCGTCACGAGCAATCGTTGGGCTATATATACATTTGAAAAAGTTTCGATTATTTGCGGGGCCCATACCTGCTCGGTAACTAGTGCTTCATCCCCCCTAGATTCTCCCTAAATTCGACGCAGTTCTGAACAACCATCAAATTAAGGTTAGAGAGATAGAAATAACAACAATAACAGTAGAGTATTACCCATCATTGCTTGATAAGGTAAAGGAACGAATTGCAAAAAACCAATCACATTTGAAAAAGAAAGTGCTTTTCCATCGGGACATCGCACCTTCTCACACTTCTGTGAGCATGGTTATAATTTACTTATTGCATTTCGAATTGGATCAACCAACGTAATCACAAGATATACCCCCCAATGACTTTGTCCCAAACTGAAAGTTTCACTTGCAGGAGTGCAGTTCACATCAGACGAAGACGTGTCGCATATATAAATATATAAACACCTATTCCGATGAGAAACATAGCAGCTATTACATGGAAGGTTTGAAAATGTTGCATTGCTGCAAAAGTGTCTATACTATGCGAGGAATAAAAATGAGCATGGAAAAAAATATATTTTTTCTTGTTGCTGCATCGAGTTACACAAAGTATTTTTTAAGTTCCATATTTTTAAAGAAATAATAGTTTAAAAATCCGTTTTATATCACCCCAGGAAATATACAATGAATGCTTATTCTTTGTATTCTTTGTATTCCTTTTATTTGTTTATTTACTTGTTTCCAACAAACGAGCATCTTTGGAGAAAAATTGAATCGAGGTATTTTGATTATTTTTGAATGAAGTACTTCTCATATAACTTCTACTCCTAAACACAACTCCCTCTATATACGTGCATTTGCACCTCTATTCAAATAAGTGATTATACTCCATGATTAATATCATCTATATGTTTATATTATGTTTATTTCACATCATTTTTATATTTATTCACACCGAGTTCTTATGAACTCTAGTATATGGCCTGGCGCCAAAATTTCCTGTCAAACATTTTCTGCGGTGGCTAACAATGAAAGGACATTGTGTTACTAGGAGATCGGATTTTTTTATCTTCCTTACAAAATCTGCACCCATCAATATTCGATATATTAAGTACTTCTGGATGTGGTAATGTCTATGAGAAATATACTTCACCAGGTAGCATATTTTTGAAGCGATCGAGAGAGTACTTAGAAGTTAAGTTCGAAGGAAAATTTTTGATCGTAGTCCAGTGCTGGAATCATCCGCCAGAGTAATTGTCTTCCATATTTTTTAATGTCTAATGAGAAGCTTTTGCATGTCTTCATTGGTAAGTATAGTGATATTATCGACCTTATTATTCCGAATGGTCAGAAACCTAAACTCAAAGAACTTTATTATTCTTGCGTTTGTCATTAACTTTGGCACGGCACTCTTAGATTAGCTTTGAGTCGATGACGTAGGAGCTCAATACTTTAATAGTAGCCCCACCATAGATATTGATCCCTATGTCATATTTCTGATAGTTTCTTATCATGTTCATTTCCACACATCTGCCTAAAATGTGCTCTTACAGGAGCCTAGGGGTAGTGTGAGTATGTTTATATGTTTTTGAATTATCAGTATAATATTTAATGGTATTTTCTTTGGAGGTTTGAGTGGTTGATTTCTTTTGTCAATCTTTCATTTTGCTGAATATCGTGAAATAAAATATCTATAACATTATCACATATTTACATTTAGTTTGTTTGTTTGGTTCAATTTTTTCAATATATTTTCCGATGTAACTCATAGGAGTTACTCTTTCACCATTCACTATAGGTACAAAATTTTAAAATAACTAAATTTGATGTTTAAGGGACGCCAGTAATGTTACTAAATATTTATTATTTATGTAATATTTTCTACTATAGGTTTACTTTTAACTTTGAAAAATCAAATTTACTAATAAATACTCAATACAGACAATTTTTCTTCTGGATTTGTCAACGTATTTCGGAATTAGTACTGTAGTTAACAACAGGTACTTGTTCGGCTTTGGCTTCTCCTTCGACACATATTAATAAATTCTGCTCAATTTTTGGACACGAGCAGAACAACGCTCTTATAACGTAGCTGAATTGATTTTGATTGTAATAAAGATTTTTTAGAGTAGGTTTCTGTATTGTAATGGTACTTCAGAACGTATAAAATGCAAAAACGATGCTACAAATTCGATTTAAAGTATTTCTTTTACGTTTGTGCTATATGTCAAATGCATTCAAACATGTATTTGCATTACTTGGGTTTTGTTTTTAACACAAAACAATGCTGTACAAGCGGTCCCGTGCTGAATTTATCCTTTTCATTTTTTTGTCATCGATGTGGACAGAATAGAAACATCATGTAGATAATTGCTACTTTTGATCGATGAATATCGTCGGTTTGAATGTATAGATAAATATCGTGACTTATCATCGGTATCGGAATTGGTTCCACATACAAATAGTAATGCTTCACTCAATAACTTCGTCTTTATTATTTACGATTAGTTGGAGAGCTGGTCGCCTTTTTGACTAAGGTACTTTCACAAGGCTGAAACTTTTTCTGTATGTTATTTAATATATTTAAAGTAAAAAAATCAACTTCTGGCAAGGTTATCGCGGTTGCAATAATATCCATTGTTTTTTGCATATTAGACAATTTGGAGTAAAAAAAATTGCCGGATGATTTGCTCGGTTGCAAGTATCTGTAATTGAAGAAAAATATAAATTACCTGTATCATGATATTTTATTATAAATGCCTAACTTTACAAAATAGTTTACAAGATATTTTCTTTAGGAATTAGATTTGCAACGATCCATTTTACAGATACTTGCAACCGAGCAAATCATCTGGAAATTTTTTTTATACTCAAAATTGCCTAATTAAAAATATACTCGAAAGCCAGATTTGCTAAGATAAATTTTTTTAAATAAAAAATTTGCAATATGCAAAAAACAATAGATATTATTGCAACCGCGCTAACCCTGTCGGAAGTTGATTTGTCTACTTTAAATATATTAAATATCATTTAGAAGCAGTTTCAGCCTTGTGAAAGTACCTTAGTCGAAGTGGCGACCAGCTCTTAGACTAGATTTCATTACGAAAAAAAAAAAGGATTTAATTTCGTGAAGTGATTTGATTTGCGATTTAAATTTATAGTAACAGGGTTGATTCTGAACCACTAGATACAGAAAAAGAAATCACGCTATTTTTACGTTATTTAAAAAAGAAAATGACACGTGTTTCTGCAATGACATTGAAGGTTAATTTCATGTCACAAATATACCATGTAATTGAAATGAATGGCGTTTATTTACATATTTATGATAGATAATTTTATCCTAACAAAACGAGTGGCGAGCGAAAAATTCAAGATAAAAAGTGAATAAAAAATATATAACAAGTATTATAAAAAACATAGATCGGCCTTCGCACATTTCTGATGTATAGTTTTTAATTACAGGTTGTTATTGTCAAAGTTATCAAAGTTAGGAGTTTATTTAATATTTCAAAAACTGGAACTAATTTCCTAAACTGACTGCAGATCTGAATTCAGCCTTCTAATTCCTCTTATTAACAGCTTTTGATTGCTCATGTCCAAAACGAAAATGTGAACCACCTTTAGGCTTGTCCATTTAGTCATTTGAAACGTTTTAACTCTCTACTTTTGTCTTCGATTTACGCTCAATTGTTAAGTAATATAGTTTTTATACCTCCACCTACTCTTCTTCCCATTATACTCCAAAGGATGAAGTGTCACCATTTATATTTGATTCAACAGTTATTACCATGCTTGCCTATCGTGTGCAATCTTTTCGGCATGATGCAGTCTCATATTTATTAAGGGTTTCGTTTGGTCTACCCATATAGTTAGAGATATCCTCTTGTGCCTTTGCCTTCTACTTTCCCTTCTATGATTAAACGTTCCATTGTTCCTGTTCTTCTAGCTATATGTTCCAGGTATTGCAGATACGTGTGTTTTATTCTAGTTAGCAGCCTTGTACGTAGACCATTTTCTTGTAATAGGGATACGTTGGTTCGGTGTTTTGTCCATGATACTCGTAAGAGTAGTCTATAAACCCACATTTTGAAACCCTCTATTCGGTTTTTATCTGCTTTGTTTATAATCCATGTTTCGGCTGCGTACGTTGCAATGGGGAAGATAAGAGCATCAACTAAACGGAGTTTCGTTGTTTTCGTGATAGATTTTTACTGTTTTTTTAATGTTTACTACTTCGTAGCCTGCAATTTCTGATGTTTGTGGAGAATTGTTGTCTATCAACTATCACTATTTTCGTTTTGGATTTATTAAGCAATATTTTTCGCTGGTCATAATTTCTGCTATTGCTGGTATGGTTGACGCTAAGATCAGTGTGTTGTCGGCGTAGCGCAGGTTGTTGATCCTCTATCTGCCAACTGATATTCCGTCTTGCCACTCATCTAGAATCTTTCTCATGTCGGATTCCCTATAAATGTTAATAAGGTAGGTGATAGATTTGTCTTTCAATATTTTATTCAACTTGGTAGTTGCTGAGCTTGCCATAGTCAGACAACGGCGTATTTCGATTTCGTATTTCCCAGATTTTGTACTTAAGGAACCAAGATAGTTAAAATTGTTTACCACTTCGTAGCCTGCAATTTCTGATGTTTGTGGAGAATTGTTGTCTTGTCTATGAACTATCACTATTTTAGTTTTGGATTTATTTATTTTTATACCACTTGCATAAAGTTCTGTGAAGTACATGCAGCTCAAACTATTGAGATTACTCTATACAAAATGGTAGCAATTGTTCTTCGAAATATGCTAAGCCGCAACGCAAAAAGTAGTTTCAGTAGTTAGTTTAGCACGAACGGTAATTGAAAATATTCTATTTTAGTAACAGCAAATCTTAAATATTAGTGCATAGAGGAAAAAAAAGCTACGGAAATGATATTGGCGGGTAAATTAAGTCAATTTTCTATTAGTGCCGCATTTAATGGTGTTAGTTAAAAATCAATGCATCATCCATGTAGCCATTAGTTCCAATATATACAAGGGTTGGAGCCGAAGTCATAGCCACTATTTTTTTCTCGTAGATATGGAAACGAATCAAAAAGCGGGCTGTGAAATCAATAATTTGGCGCGTGTAGTACAAGATGAAAGTAACGATGTTGGGAATGGGAAAAACTGGAACACCCACCGTACTCTGAAATTACGCCATGTAACTTTTATATCATTGGCAAAATTAAATAACTACTACTTGATAGAGGATTTGCAACACGGAAAGATATTGCTAACGTTGTATGCCAACAAGTTCCCAATTCACATATGATGCAGGAAATGTCGAGGCTCATGAAATTTAGCTTCTCCCACCTCGTTTACAACGTCTTTGATGGTCTTTACGGCCAGGTATGTTATGTTATCTCCATGTATACCTACTGTGTTGTCTTTTTGTTCCACCACGAAGGCTACAATGTCCTATATACTTTCTCAATAAATTAGGGTGTTACGATATTTCAGTGCTAATCATTGTCACATATAAAGTTAACACCTCGTTTGTAAAGGTATGTCACACTGAACACACTGTTTATACTACTACTATATCAACACTCACACGTAAACTTCATTCTCGGAAAACGATAACTTGATTATCCAAACGAGCCTCAAACAATGTAATTGTAAGTGTAAGTGTAGTAGTAGTGGTAGTATAAACAGTATGTTCAGTATGAATATCACCAAGGATTCTAGAAACTCTAATTTAGGTATGTCGAATTTCCCTCAACCTCTTTTCATCTACTTCTCCAACCCCGATTTTTTCATATATTTACATTGTTCATCCCACGTATTTCATCTCGATTTGAGCAACTGATTAACCTACATACATGATTTCAAGTTACTCTATTTTCTACTATAATTATTCAACATGTATCGGTTGTCAAAACTGATGGAACCATGATCGAATGATTCAAATAAAATATCATAGACCCATGAAAGGGGGCCTTTAGAATTGTATTGACCTAGGTAAACTAGTTGTTTGTATCTATAAAATGAATATGATTATATCGTCAAGAAAACAATATTTTCTTGTCAACGTTCCCTTTACATTGGTATGATAAAGAAAGGATCAAGATAATAACGGTTAATAAAAAGGAGAAGCATAATTAGAAGTTGGGAACACTGGTTCTATTCAATTGCTTTTTAAAATATAACAATGAAGCGAGAAACGAAAAAGGAAATTCCAATTTCAGAACTAATTATTCAATAAGAATTGATGGTTTGTATGCGATGGTATACATCTATAAATAATCAAACTTTGTCAAGTAATGAACATTCAAATGTAGATATACGTTTTTTTTTGAGAATATAACGCATTCCGTTAATTATATCCCGAAATTTTCATACATCGTGTCCCAGCTCTTCCTCAAACCGTTACTTCTCAAACGTCAGCTCCGTTTACGGAGTGTCGTTCTTTAATAACGGTACCTAAATAACCAAACCATCGCCGCGATTGAATAGTCTTCCCGGAGCAGCCGTACATGACGGTTTACTCCCCGTTGTTCTTCCACTCATTTATTTAATAATTTTAATGTATAAGCTTCTACTGTAACGTATAAAGAACTTATTGAAAAAGTTTTAAAAAAATCTATGCTTAACGATAATCAATTAGTTGGTATATAAAAAAACGTGTTTTCTATCAACTATACACCTGTTAGAACTACTGTCAAATGAACGCACTTTTTCACTTACTTTTTTTCAACTACTTTTTCGTCAGTTTCGAAGAAATAAAAAACACCAAGTAGATAATCATCAAGTGCATGTGACTGAATTAGAATTTAAATAAGTTGTTTTCGAATAGAGTGAGTTAATCCATAAGAAGGTAACACAATAATAATTAAATACGTACCTTAATCGTTGTGATATTATATTTTATTCAATAGAAAATAATTTTTTACCCTACAGAAGAGTCCCTTAGTAACGATAGACATATCAAACAATTAGAGCTTGTTAGTTAATTAGATATAAATAGATGAGATTTTTAAGGAATTCGTTCAAACTGTTTTATAAAATTGACAAGATAATAAGTAGAAATAGACTTAGATGAATGTGTTTCCGAGACATATCTACGTTTTTAAGAACTAAGAGAACTGTTAAATGATAAGTGTTACAATTTCTGAGACGTTCTAAAACGCGCGTAAAATATAGTGATTAAAAAGCTGTAAACGAAGAACATCATGAGCTTGAACAGGTCATGTTTGTCCAATAGAGGGATGAACGGCAAGGTAACTATAATTCATTCATTATTAGACTATAAATAGCTGAGTAGATCTAAGGAAAGCGTAATGGAATGAAGACCTACAAAATGTAATCTTGTTAGATAATAACTTAAAGATTAAATTATGCTTTGAAATACCGGGTGTCCGACCGTAACTACTTTATCCTAAATATATTGTGGATTTCAAAAATATATCAACGAAAATTTCTATTCCAAAGTGATTTCGAAGCCGAATAAGTGTGATGGTGCGAAGGTATCTAGAAAATTTATGAAACAACTTATAATTAGTGGAGTACCTCTTACTCTTACTCGGAACAGTGAAAAAATCAGGGGGCCCTATGCCAAATTCGCGCAGCTTTATTAAGTTACGTATAAAGTTTTACGTAAAAAATAAGTTTATGCAGTGTTTCTGAATTTTTTATTGATACATTGAGCCTGATGTTTTAGATAAAATTTGTTTTAATGATATTCCAATTGATTTTGTATATTTTTCAACAAAATTCATAACATAAATTATTTTTTCTACTATTAGTTGGTCTTTAAGACCCGTCCCCCAAGAGCCTGGGGCCCTAGATCTGGGCCTGCTGGGCCCATGCATAAAGACGGCTCTGAAAAATACAGTTAAAGTGAAAAAGAATTCTGCTGCAGTGTCCCATTAGTTGTATTACGATAGAAAATAATAGAATTTTTATAGTGAAATGCTATGTAAACTGTCAAAGCCTCAAAAAAATTACAAAAGCTCTTTAAAAATCACCTCAGCTTCTGAAAAATTGCTGTAAAAATAAAAAAAAATGTTTCTTGGCTCACATTTGCTTTGGTAAACAAGGATTAAATGATTTGGAGTTTCTATAGGATAACTAGCGCAAATATTTTTCGTTAACTGCAAAAACTATATTATCATAGTTCGCATTAGCATCGGTTCATACTTAGGGAGAATAAGGATCAAAAAATATTCCAATTATATAATACAATAATAATTCTAGTATTTTGTAAATTGAAAACATTTAATAAAATGAAGTATTAATTTGGTTAAATTTAATGTGCTAAAGAAATGTGATTAACACTCATTGTTTTATAACCACAGCTATCTATTTCCATCCTACTTTTTGATCTTGGAACAAGTCTATTTCTTGCTACTATTGGCTACAATAATAGAGAACATAAGTCGAAGCACATGTCTCGTGTAGTTAACAAGATGTTCAAATTTCAGATAACGTAGAATTTGCAAGGTAGATGCTTCGAATATATTAATACCTACTTCGTCTCATCACACTGCAAAAATTCTATAATTGAATTTTGTCTTTGACTCTTACTGTCAAAGAAGGTCGCATAATAATAAGCAACTCCCTCCCTTAGTTGTTGATCTCATGTAATCGTAAATAATCCAATTCAAATTTTCTATGAATGTAAAAGAAAGTGCAAATGACCACCACCTTTTAAAATAAATAAATATCGTCTGGTGCATCAATGAAAACTTCGGATAAATGCTGCCTTGCTGATTAACTTGAAATTTTGGAATGGATAGCTCACTGGTCGACGCCTTGTACTGCTTCGACAGTTTTTGAAGATAAGGAAATACAACTTGTTCACCTGTATATGTTATCTTTTGCTATTCCATTTATTTAATATATTGTCATAGGTATCCTTTTTTTTTTAAGTGAATTCTGATGTTGTAGTATTAACCGCGATTCTGGTTTAATATATAACGAATTAATGTTATTAATAATTAAAGAGCGTATTCTGTGCTAAATGCAAATCACATGTATACTTTTCATATTCAGCCAAGTTTTTGCATATTCCTAAACCTGTGCATGCATATGCTCATATACATATTTGAAAGAATTTGAATAAATATTCATTTGAATATCTTAATCAGAAAAAGTGGTTGTCCTAAAGCGACTCATAACGGTCTAGTTTGCGTCCAATTCCGGCTTAACCGGGTAAAATATAACAGGTAGTCAATTAGGAGTTTCCAAATATGCAGTGGGGGTTGATTTTTGCAATTTTGTTCCATTATTAATTCATGACTTCACCGCTATCAGTGGCCGTTAGTCGATCAATGTGAACGATTAGTTTTCCGGTAAAAGTATTTTCGTTTAACAATATTTAAGACTGTTTTCTTCCTTTAATTTTCGTAAATATTTTGTTGGTTCTCCAATATTCAAAGTTCAGATAGTTTGAAAGAATGCAGGTTCTTATTCTAGATATCCACCCAACGGAAATTTTAGGTGAGACAACATGTTGGGACAGAGCTACAAAAGTCAAAATGATAGAAGATAAATGATTTGAAGAAAACTCATGTACCTTTAGACAGTAGATCAACGTTCACGACTTCATTAAATGAACAACAAGAATTGATTGTTTACTTCTGCAAGTTAATGATTTGTGTAAATATACCTCTTAAAAAACTATAAAATTCTGGATAAATTAATGTTGGTATAGAGTTTGTTTTGATGATTTATTATTGTTGTGTTGTGCTCGGGCTTTTGTGTCCTTCAGATTATGTATAGTGTTTAAAATTACTTTCAAAAAATATTGTGTATAACATTATGAATTTATTAATGTAATACATTTGTTTCCAAATTCTCATAAGTACTTGGAACGCTTTAATAGATGTCTGCTGGCTATAAACAATACTAAATTAAGTGAAAAGGATTTTTTATGAAATTCAAGTAATAAAATTTATTAAAATCATGTCTAATCACTTAATTATATTTATAACTCAATAACATTTTATTCGCTTATTTTTGTATGCAATATTTTATTTAAAAGTCTATATGTTTTTCAAGTTTTATTTTCACCTTATTATGATTATAATTGAAGGATTATCATATTACTTCCAAAATCCAATTTGTCTACATTTCACTTGAGTAACGGGAAAAGTACTCTTACAATAACTTCAATATTTTTCTTCTAACAAGGTTACAACTGAGAAATTTTCAAATTTATTATTTTTTCATAATAGTTTTCAATATTGCATCATTCGTGATGCAATTTTGGAGAAATATTATAAACAAAAATATAAATTTGAGATTTTATTAGTTGTAAGGTACCAGTGTGAACTATCTGAAATAATTTAAATCACGCGCCATTAATAATACTAAAATTTGCCAGTATTTTATTAAGGATGTCATATTAGTAGTTCAGGCTCAAACCCCCAGTCGTCGTCGATTTCGTTAGAACAACTAACATTGTTGTGCTCCATCTAAATATAGGTGATCTTCTTCTCCTTCATCGTACGTTAGGACTTATTCCTGTGTTTGCATCAATGATGAAGGCCAGCTTTCATACCATCTTGTAGGTGGTCGTTCTGGTGGTCGGGATGTATTCGGTTTTCTTTCCTTTGCAATCTTTGCCAATTGGTCATCCGATATTTTGTCCACGGGATCTCTCCATTCTCTTTGGCGATTTCTCACCCATCTCACTACATCCTGGATATCACATATCTCCCTTATTTCATCATTTTCTTGTTGTCGAATAATGTGTATCCCGCTATTGATCGCAGTGTTCTTAGAAGCCGCTTAGTTGTGGTGTTTTTTGCTCTGGTCTCCATCGAGTATGTTGTCATATATTTATTCCGCCAAATTACACCTCTCTGGTATAGGTAATTTGTGATGATAAATTAAAAGAAGTCAAAAATTAATACATCTATTTTATTGTGGACGAAACTACCGATTCTTGTGGGCGTTATATAGTAGACATACCTAATGAATCTTATTTAATGGCTTGCGGAGTGAGAAAACTGACTATTCAAGTATTTGAGATCGGTTAATCCATTTTTTAAGAAATTTTTTGTTTTGCACCTAATATAGTTCTTATTGAAACAAATTTACTTATTGTGTCAGATACTAGTTATATGTTTAAAGCTATGCAACAACTTGAAATAATTTATTTAAATTCAGTACTCGTACTTTGTTCAGCTCTTGGATGCAACAGAGTAGCTAAACATATTAGATGTGAATTTTCTTATGTAAATATACTAATTAGTAGCGTTAAAAAAGTATGTATCCTGAATCCCTTGGTGACTTTCATACTGAACATATTCTTTACACTACTTCTGCACTAACACTGATAATTACTTTGTCTGACACGCGTTTCGATAACCGCCTCCAGATTCTGGAGGTTATAACTTGACCTTCATATTTATAATAAATATCCCCACCAATAAACTTCTACCCGCAAGAAAGAATTCCAGCGGGAAAACCTCTTCGCCGGGAAATTCTATATTCATTCCTTAACTATAGAAGGGGTCGTAAGGAATAGACCCCTTGTCCGTGATAAAACTGTTCTAACATTTAAATATCTCAAAACTCTCAAATTTCACAATTTATTATTGGATAGGTACATTTTTTAACAATTTAACATTATGTATTTCATTTCTTGATTATGACTGGCAACGTGATCGGCAATAGTCAACATTTCGGTCTGTGCATATTTTAAATTTGCCTTGTGCACTTCAAATCGGACAGTAATGGATCTCTTAGTTTGTCTAACATGATTCCTATCACATTAACTACATCTAATTTAATTACTACTCTTTTCCAAATTTGGTATTTTATCCTCAAGGTTATCCAACAATTGTTTTATTGTATTGCTGGTTTCAAGTATAAACCAGCCTGCTTTGTTCAAAATTCTTCTCAATACCTTCGTGTAAACCATATTGGAAGGTACCAAACCAATTTTTCATTGTTTCTCATTTTGATTTTGGAAAAGTGTTTCCACGTAATATTTTTTAAGCCTATGACGGTTGGACCATATAAATAAAATATAAATAGTTTATAATATTTCCTGATGATAAGATGGTTATCGAAGGAGTTTGAAAACCTACACATCAAACCAGAAAGTTTTTCATTTTTTATCGAATTTATCATAGTGAATAATACATAAACTGAAGATGGGGAAATTTCAATCTTCTCTGATGTAAGTTCATTATTTTCCAACATGTCGTTCCCGTAGACCTTGGAGTACCTTGAGGAGCTGATATCATAGAAGAATATTTTTAGTTAACAAAAATATGTAAAGTACAAAAATAATATATTTAGGAAAAACACAGCAACGTGCAGGTACATCCCGTCTAATTCTTTCCATTGAACATCGAAAGATACAATGAGACAAGGACTTTTATTGAAACGTAGTTATACTCAATGGATATGATAAGAGAATTATAGATACGTTAATTAACAATCATAGGTTTAAGAAATCTCTATGTGAAACCTCTTTCCAAAATCAGAATGAAAAACTAGAAAAATTTCTCTGGTACCTTTCAATATTGTTAATACGAATGGATTGGAAAGATTTTTCGACAAAGTAGGTTTAAAATTGGTTTATAATATATATTATAGATCGAACATTACATTAAAAGAATTGTATTCCTAAAGATAAAATACCAGATTTGGAGAAGAGTGGTGTCTATGAACTTAGCTGTAGCTATTGTGACAGGATGTATGTTGGACAGACTAAGAGATCCGTAAATGTCCGGTTTAAAGAACACATAGCTCATTTGAAATATGGAGAGACCGAAGAGTTGCGTATTTCCAGTCCGTTGACAGTCATAATCTCGAAACAAAAATATAAATTATGTTAAATTATTGAAAAATGTTTCCAATAATACATTGTTGGATGAAATTCTGCCAAAGAGGTTCTATCGCTGGAATTTTCTCCGGGTTACCATAGCCGCTGTTTTGTTCTAAAACGGGTATTGAGGGAGCTGGAGGGGGATAATATTTTCATACTGTAAATTGCCAATTTAAGAATAAAAATTGACCTGTTTCAGGTTTTTTCAAATAGTACATAATAACGCTAAAATTGAATTTATTCCAATTTCAAACTCATTACCTAGAGTAGATGGGACATTAATTCCTGGAACAATAATTATGTCATATGTAGGCAAATATGATGGAGCATTTCTAAAACATAGCTTCTGAGTTATGAAGTAGAGCAGGAAAATTCAATAATAATTTGAGTACGTTGAATTGTATCAAGTATGTGTAGGAGTGAAACCGATACCCCTTTCCCTAAAACATCCAACTGAAGATAATTACTACATTCCGAGAATTATGAGCTGTAACAATCAACCTAGACGTGTCTGATGTTATTCACGTCCTAGCAAGAAATATTTTATTGTGTAGGAATTTCATTTGCTCAGAAGTGTTATACAGGGCACCGACTGAATCGGAAACGTACAGTCTTGTACGTTAATAAACATTGAATTGAAACAGTTGGTATCGTTTGCGCTTGCTAGCTCTAAAAGATAATAAATGATGAATCTTGTTGTTTTTTTATCTTATAGATTCACTATCTATTTCTAAATATTTCTCATTTTCCTATTTTAGCACAGTATCATTTTTAAATTATTTTTGTTTCTCAACATTTGCCTTATATATGCGAGTCTAAAATGCTACATTAACTAAACCAATGGACAGCAATTATTAAGGTCGTATTGGGTCCAGTGGTCTCTCTGTACAAGTGGTTTTCACCAAAAATATTTGAATATATGTTATCTACAGCTCGTAATATTGGGATATTTTTTACTATTAAGATTATTTCAGCTATATTTTGTTAAAACAAATATTTAAGTTCAGGATTTTCATTGATTTTTGCCTTTTTTGCAAAGCGCTTTCATAATTTTCTATTTAATATATAATATAGAGTAACAAATTATTTATCTTCAATAAATTTTTTCAACACGAATAAACCGTCATTTATAAAAGAAAATTTTCAAAAACAATTAATTGTCTTTAAAAAGTGTCTCTCTAAGTCAATTTTTAATCAAAATAACTGCTTCTTATGATTGTATTTAAGTTATGAAAATCTATAAAACTTATTTCAATTCAAGATAAATTTCGAACGCCTTATATTTACGTTCCATAGATGAATCTCGGATATAATGTATACCAAACTCATGATTCAACTCTCTCTCATCTGCCTTCCATCGTAGCTTAAAACCCATGGAAACGAAGCTGAACATGGTCGTGTTAAAGACACCTCAAAAATCTTAATTGAGCTTGATAAAGGTCTCAAAATTAACATCAAAAACCTCCAACAACATCCAAGATTCTTGGCTCTATCTTTAGACAAATATTCATTCATCCAACTATCTACTTCTCATCTCCATCTAAATTTTTTGAGTATAAGAGAAGCCGTGAAAACAACAAGACGCCTATTAACTACACCAAATACACCAAATTAACTCACGGGTAATGAGTCCTTTTCTCTGCCTAATTGTCGAGTCGCTTAAAGTTGCTTAGAAGTCTTATAATTCCTTAAAGCGACCAACCTGAACCAGAAAATATAATTCATGTATTGTGATAGTTTTGTAGTGGTTCTTTATGTATGTACTAGCTGACCCGACAGACTTCGTCCTGTCAAAAAGATTTGTAATGTGGCAGTTTTTGTGCCTACGTATTTTAAAAAATTCTCCTGAACAGAACCGTCACCCTGGTGATAGGGCGTTGTGAATAAAAAATAATTAAATAAAACATATATAAGGATTTAAAAGTAAGTAATCGCTTTATTGTTAATCATGTGAATCATAAATAATTATTATTATTATCATTGTAGTGCTTTGTGGTATACGATGTTTTTTGTTTGATTACCTGGCGCATAGATAAACAAATCTGATGGTTTTCCAACACGGGAACAGGCAACATACAATTGACCATGTAAGAAACATGGGTTTTCTAGATTAATACCACAAACACTTAATGATTGCCCCTGGGACTTGTTTACAGTCATAGCAAAAGCAAGCCGCACTGGAAACTGTAGTCGTTTAAACTCAAATAGCACATCAGTCGGAATCATAGAGATGCGCGGTATGAGAACATCTTCTCCTTTATACTTTCCTTTGAGTATAGTTGCTTCTATCACATTGTTTAGTAATTTTTTTATCGCTAACCGTGTACCGTTGCAAAGACGCGGTTGGTTGATATTTCGCAACATTATAACCACCGATCCGACCTTTAATTGAAGATTGTGAGGTGGCAATCCTGGCAAATCCAGCGAGTTTAAAAATTCCGGTGGATAGTTGACTACATCATCTTGATTAGTAGCCGAATCAACTGATTTATATATCCTCAATTCGCCTGTAATTTGTTCTTGAATTTTGAAATTTAATTCATTTACATCTATGTTTTTTGCAGCCAGTATAGCTCGTTCGCTCAACCAATCATGGTTTCTGTAATTTTGAGAAACATCTGGAAACACCTTCTGAATAAGTTCATCTTTTGATTGAGTTAACTGACAAAAACTTTGAGGAAAGTTAATGCAGCCAGTCAACATGTCTATAGGTAATTTGCCATTACCAATGTCAATGAGTTGTTTAGAGAATATGTTTCCAGATTGGTCATTTTGCAACTCGACACGCATATTCTTGCTTAAATGAAGTACTTTGACATGTTTCCACAAATTGGAGGACTTTAGACATGCATTGAGTTCATCAGCTGGCGTTGATCGTGGAATCACTGGCAATGTTTGACGAAAATCTCCTGCTAATAAAATCATTGCACCACCAAATCGGTTATTATTGCTCCGTAGATCTTTTAAGGTTCTGTCTAAAGCCTCCAAAGATTTTTTATGTGCCATCGTGCATTCATCCCAAACAATCAATTTACATTGCTGCAAAACCTTTGCCATTGCAGAGTTCTTCGAAACGTTACAGGTTGGAGTTTTATTGCTTTGCATATTTAATGGCAATTTTAGTGCTGAATGGGCTGTTCGACCACCTTCAAGCAAAGTTGCTGCGATTCCCGACGAAGCGAGTGCAAGTGCAATTTTATTTTGTGAGCGAATTGTTGCTAATATTAATGAAATCAAAAAAGTTTTTCCTGTACCACCAGGTGCATCTAAGAAGTAAATTCCTCCAGTTTCATCATTTGTTACTTTCATAAGAGTTTCAAATACATACTTCTGTTGTTCATTTAACAGTGGAAGATTTGTTTGAATTAATTCTTTCAAAGCGTTGAGATCATACAGTCTTTCTCGATGCAACTCTTGGTTAAAAGCGTCATGCATTGGACGATTGGGCGCCGTCAGGCCTAATTGAATTAATAGTTTGTTTGACATTATCAAGCACATGTCCTCAATTGAAATCAATGCTTCATTGTAAATTTCTTCACTGATTTGTATATTTGGATTTCCCATTCTATTCCGTATTTGATACAAAATATCATCACACATATAATCTTTGTACTTGATCCACAAATCAATTGGGTTTGATGGGAAGCATGTAGATATGATTATAGAAAACAATGTTCGTATTTGATGAGCGTGTGATGATATTACAGCATCATTGAGAGTTTGATCCCAATGAGCGTCATTTTCAAGTAAATACATACCTTGAAAGTTGGCATAAAATTTTCCCGAACTACATTTGTTGCCCCAAATGAAGTCATTTGAAAGCAATTGTTATATTGTTGGATATGTGTCAAAAAGTGTATAGAATCTGTTCCTATTCCTGAAACCAATGAGTACAATGGTTCTGGTGGTGGATCCAATGGTATCAATTTCACTTTACCATTTGCGCAACACAATCCATTGGCTTCGTTTTTGTATTTTAATGCCTTACAGTGTGAGCAAACCGAGTTCATAGAACCAATAACAACACATTGGTAGTTACTGTAGTCAATTGACACATCGTAACTGAAAGCAGCTCGATTCAAACTTGCACGATTATTAGTTGAATGTCGCGCTCGCGCTTCACGCGTTTGTGATATCCGAATTCTTTCACGTTCATTTCCGTCGTCACGTTCTTGTGCAGTACGATTAGATCGGTAATTAGCTTGGTTTGTAGCATTTCTGGTTCTTCTACCTAAATTGCTTCGTCTTATAGGAGGCATATCAAATATACATTATTTTTTCACTAATCACGAACTAATCAAACACTAACTAACTAAACACTCTGCAAAAAACACGATATACGAATTTGTTTCGTGTATCAGTTGATAAAAGCAAACTCAGTAGATTAGGTAACAGACAACTTTTTTTTTTTTTAATTTGATATGATAAGTCAAAAAAATAATAAAACACTGTTGCTAACGCGATTTTTGTTTGACTGATGTAATGACGTGGAAACTGCTGCATTTTATCTCGCGTGCCGAAACTAATACAAAAGAAACGCGAGTTTCGGAACGCGACATTAAACTCCTCCAACTATGTATTCTGTGCTCCAACGCACACACACACATTGTTTTGATAGATATGATCTTTGACGTTAGGAACACACCTACATTGCTTAGACAACAGTGAGTGCTCAAATTGACTACGTTTTAGTTACAAATCATTTGTATGGGAAAAAGAAAAGAGCTATTTTTAGGGTTTTTCCAGCAATAATTCTAATTTTTCTCGCCGTAAAAACCATCCTTGAAATTCAACGAACATTTTAAAAAAAGATTTGGCCAAACTGGTCCAGGCGTTGTTGAGTTATGCGCTTACCAACACATTTTGCGATTCATTTTTATTTTATAGATGTATGGATTTGAGAATGGCTTTAATTGCTAGAGATCTTCGTTTTCTATTTCTTACGCTCCTAGGTGTAGTGATCGGGATTTCCTTAGTGTTTCACACTTCAAGAGAATGTGGATAGAGGTTTCGTCCTCTGTGCAACAAAACTTGCACGTTGCAGTATCTGCAGTGCCCCAATAGAATTCCTGTTAGTGGTTCTTAAAGTAATTTTCATATTTTTTGTTTATGTGCCTATGAACAGCGGTGGTGAGGCACGTTAAACTAAAATTAAAAAAAATGTATTGTTTAAAAGGATAATAATAATCAATATAAACAAATATTTTTTGTATATTTAGAAATAATGGGTTATTTCAATATTTTCTTACAATCTGACGCATACTTCCAAATTAATTATATTAGTAGCCGGCCGGGTGTTACTTAGTCGAGCCATAGAAACACAGTAGTTTCAAGTTTTGCAGACAATAGAGCCTTTTTAGAAGTCATAATGGCCGAAATGATATGTAATGCAATCCAAAACTACATGAACTGGTGAGTGATGGCTACAAAGTCCAGTTGGTTAGGTTAGGTCTGCGATTATCAAAAGCACCAATACGCCTAGAATTTTCCTTTTTCCTTTGATTACCTACTAAGCCTGAAACATTTGGTTTGAAGCGACTAAGACACACGTTGTGGTTTGAGTATTTTGCGTATTTTTTTAATTAGTCTCGAAGTACGTTATACGAACGATCACCCAGTCAATGGGAAACAATTAGGGTAAAGCTGAATTTTACCCAGTTGATAAAATATCACTATAGTTGAATTTTTACAAAAGTCCCCAAAATGCCGGTTGAGCTTCCCCTCACGGCCTTCTCAAAGTTTAAAATACTAATATTCACGAAAACTCCAATGACTCCCTTGAAAATAGTCCGATAAGATAGTGATTTTTTTTGTATTGTTTGTTACTGAATGGATTATAATATTACTTATTAGTTTTATATTTATGATTTGACAATTGAATTTTTCATTATACAAATTTAGATTTATACCAAATATGTTTTTTATTTGTCAAAATATGACAAAATTCGTTCTACAAATGTTATTATCAACTCTTTTGTAAATTTCGTGATATACAAGTTTTCCTTATATATGTATGTTACTCCCCGCTGTATATAGGGGTGAGAAAGCAAGAAAATATGACGCTACGTAACATTTCTGCCAATTATCCCTCAAAGTCAAATCATTTGGGATTAAATTCGTGTCAAAAACTGTCAAATACACCTGTATATATCATTATAAATGATCCGGGTTAAATTAAAATAGTACAAATTTTTATTCTATGTTTACAGTGAGAAATTCTATTAATTACTGACTCACTGTTTAACACTATTGTTTTAATTGCGGCTTACGAAAGACCCTTTAGAATTAATGAGTGTTGTTTAAAGTTGAAAACTCACCTTCTTTAGTTTGTACTCTAATTAGTCATTAGAAGGAAGTAAATACTAAAAACTTCAAGAAAACATAAACTTCATATTGAATCAGTACAAGAAAAAATGTTCTTAAAACAAAAGAGGAAAGGAAATGCTTACATTAGCAATTCAGTTTGTGAATTTTCAGAGCAGCTGTTATGTTAAATGTACCAGATTATAAAATTTTTGCATTTCAATCAAATTCATATTTAATATAAAATTAGGGTACTCCTGCAAGAGCGGCGCCCCGGGCGATTGCCCTGTTCGACACCTCTTAAGGCCGCCGCTGAGCAAAGATATAGAAAGATGTCGAATTATTGAACTGGTCGAAATCTTATCAGAATGTAAATAGTTGACTGTGAAAATAACATTGTACCGGGTGTCCCAATAAGAAAGGCTCTCGGCCATATTTCAGGAATTGTTTATACTACAGCTTCGGAAAACAAAAGTTTATAACAAAAGTGACCTCGAGAACAACCTGGAAATTATTTACAAAGTTGTAGGTCTACCGCTAGAGCGTAATTAAATACCAAAAATTATAAAACGAATTATTTACAAATTTTGCCCAATTAAGATGCATTCTATGATTATCGTATTCTTCACAAAATTCAGCGTATAATTAATTTCACAAGTTTTAGTAGTCTATTTATTCAAATAACAGGTAGGGGGAAGCGGGAACTTTATTATGAAAAAACGCCTGGAGTCTAGTTCTACTTAACCTATCTATGCAAACTTAGTCTTTTTAAAGAGAGCTCTTTTCTACCAATCTTAGAGTTATAAGATCGAAACAACCTAATGTGTAACGTATACGGTAGAGGGCGCTATTTATTAATTTTTTTGAATCTAGCTCCCCTTGGAAAATGTTAAATGGAAACATGCAGTTTTGATTAAGGAAAATAAAAGTAGAACAAATTCGCAACAGAATACCGAAAACCGCATGTCGATATCTTTTTCGTATTACGAAATATCCTAAGAAATGTGTATATTTTAAGTATTTTCCTTTAAACATAAATTACTCCGGGTTGACTGAACATTTTTTGATTCCTCAAAATTGTCTTTCCTTGTTCTATAATGGAAGTTATGGAAGTTAAAATGGAAATATATAAAAACAAGTAGTAGGCTATGAAAAAAACAAAACAAAAAGATATGTCTTGTGCCAAATTAATAAACCTAGTAATTTGTTCATTTACGCGTCTTTGCGATTTGTGTGCATTAAATTCGATATAAAATTTACTTAAAAGTTATATCTAAGATGATTCTTACAAACGAAGAAGCATTTGATATGATAGGCATTTACTTTGAATGTATGGTATATACCATACCATACCCCAAAGATGTCATCCCGTTAGCAGAGCTTTTCGTCGACTCATACACTGTTTAAGAACGACAGGAAATGTAAAACTTCCTGTATTTAGAAGACGCGACAGAGGTCGTTCAGAGGAAAACACAATAAATATTTTGGCATATGTGCAATTTAACCTGCATTTAAGTATTAGAGCAATAAGTAGAGACTTGGGGAAAAGCAGAACCACCGTTCAACGTATTTTGACATTACACAGGTAAATTATGATGTAAAAAGATATGTTTCTTAAACAAAATATACCCGCATAATATTATTTTTGGGCATGGTTATATGTTAACATAATAATTCATTTATCATTCCGGAAAGATATTTAATAGGACATTATATTTCTTTTAGATTTCATCCATATCATATAGTACTACATCAACAATTGGTTGATCGTTATTACGATATAAGGTTGGATTATTGCAACTGGTTACTACATATGGTATATGACGACCCTCAATTACTGTCACGTATTTGCGTGCGTGGCCCTCTTGCAAAAACGTGGTCCTTGAAAAGGCTCCACAGGAAGAAATTATTGGGTGTCAGGTCACATGACTGTACGAGACACTTAACGAATGAGCATTAAGGTACTCTCGCAAAGATAACGCGTAATGCGGCAAAGCTCCTTCCCGCATGAAATGACAGGTGATCGCCGTTGTTGGATCGTTGTCCATTTTCCCACGTGAATCTTCCAGCATTTCGAAATAACTTTTCAAAAAAGTAAGAACCTGCATGGATACCTGCCCACACATACATCCCAGGCAGGATTAATTCTACTTCAATGCAGTCGTGATGATTCTGGTCGTTCCAGTGCACACAGCTATAACGATTGACCCTACCGTGCAGCTTGAAAGTAGCTTCATCCGACCACTAAATGGAATGCTGGAACTACGGATTATCCTGACTGCATCCTGGTACCACCGGCAAAATTCCAATCTGTGATCGAAATCATACTTTGAAGATCGTTTCTAACAAAAACAATTGAGTTCGCCCTTAGAGATAATGTAAAGTGACAGTGGAGATCTTGAATTTATACAGATATTAGATTATGTTGTACTTATTTCAATTAAAATACTCGGAAAATGACTAAATGGTGCAATATTCAATCGCTAAAATGATTTTTCCTAAGAAGGTCCTGGAATTTTTAGGCTTAGCTAATACCAGTCAAATGCTTGATAGTAGTGTACTGCATTATGGAAATAATTAAAAAATCAAAGGAGCTGTGTGAACACTATAGCCAATTTCACAAATTAATGAACAAGAGGAGTGTATGAATTTACTATATTAAATAACTGATTTTTGCCAGTTTAAAATATTATTTTCACTCTTTTTTTTTGCTTTCCAATAATGAAGTTTTTTTTTTAAATATTTTTAGTGTACTATTAACAAAATTTTTTGTTGTAGGTAAGGTTTCACAACTGGGTCCAAAGCTATATCAGTAAGTACCTACATATATTCTAAGTCACTAAATAAATTCAAAATTTCAAGAATTTAAGTTAATGATTTCATATATTTATATTAAGTATCCCATTGAAAACGTAACAATAATACTAGTTGGGATACAACTAAACAATTTAGATAATGATTTATTTTATTTTGGGGTATAGAGAAATGAAGATTAAAACTGAATAATTTGTTCACTAACGAAGAAAGAATTATTTCGTTAGTTTTTCCTTTGACATATGACTCTTCTGGTACAAACACCATTTCAATAAACATTATGTGATATTGCCATTTTTACTACAAATATGTATTAAAAAAATGATATACGATATTTTTTGTCGAAAATACGTTTTCGAACTACAATTTCAATTTTCATTTTAAAACGTACCATAAGTTTCAGTAATGTCGCTAGATTGTTAATATTACAGGTTAAGATTTATTACACTAAGTTAATGTGAGTTTTAAGTTATTACCTATTCGAGCATTCAATTTTTTTATGATGAATTCTATTGAAAGAAATATATAGTCAGAAGTGATTACGCGATAAAACCGGTAAGTTATCGTAACAAGAACTATTTTGCTGGCTTTTATTAATATGAATTTTCACTTTACGAAAAGAGCGATGAGCTTTTCTAGTTTTTCTAGCTTAAAGTTCCCAGCTTGAAACTCTTTGTCAGGAAGTGGTATAGTTCTTCTTATATCAATTGCAGAAGATATTTCATAAATAACACACGGCACTCATACCAAATTAAGAAATGAAAAATAATGTTTACCGTCAGTCCACGTGGACTCTCATCTCCACTGTTTACCAATCAAAACATCGAATCGTAAACATAAATGCATTTGCATTGGTCGAAAAAAAATTAATGAAATTCGCATTAACTACGTGTGTAGCAGCTGAGAACTAAAGAAAAAGAAATAAGGAATGGAACGGAAATACGGGAGGAAAGATGCAATGAGGAGGTAGAACCCATATGGATAGAAAGGAGCTTATGCACTAACATAAACAAAAACTAAATTCAAATTTTTTAAAATATAACCACATAGAAATCTGTTCGAATCGATTCAGAATCGACACTAAGATTTTATTGATATTTGCGAACGGAGTGGGAGGTCGACAACAAATTGATATCTTCAGTAATAAAACAGAAATGACTACTAAGCCACAATATGTGCACAACCAATTATTGAAAATACTATCACGTTTTATGTTCTCTCTCCACAACGTGGTTGATTCATAGTTGCGAGTGAATAGTTTTGTCCAGTAATACAATTTTTAAACTATGTAAATAGTATATGACCAATCAACTATCCGTTTTTTCTTCTCTACATGTTTACGTAGATAGTGATTATAAAGACTATTTGAATGATAATTATAAACATTCAAACTATTTTTCAAATACCTGCATTAATCTTTTTGTTGTAATCTCCATCTTTTTAGATGAAGACCATTTGGAGAACATTCACTTTTGTTTCCTTGTATATAAAACAATGGAACGATTTCCTTGTTCGGTCACCTTTTTATGGCCAGTTAAAAAGTTGTCGATAATAGCATGTCATAACTTTCATATAAAGTGAAATTTTTCTTAAAGTTTCTATCCAATAAATACATTATTGAATATGTATATATAATTTACATATTCCTTCATGGAAATCAATGAATTACTATCGGGAACACCAATAATTTTCGATTTTGAAATAAAAATTTCACGGAGAAATCTCGTTTCATGATGTTATCAGTTTACTAATGTGTTTATTCTCTCTGAATTTTCCATGGATGTGTAGATTTTGAAAATGCTTCAGTACCTATATTTGGTTTTCTTATTAACTCAAATAAAATAAATATGTTTGCCAATTAGTTTTTTAGCCAAAGAAGAATGTTTTCGATTAGCTTGAAACCTGCACGGACAAGCAATTACTCCCATATTTAAATGAAATGTTGAGAAATTAGTCACGAACAATTATTATATATAATATTGCTCGCTTTTTGAGTGTGTATACGGATTTCAAGGATTATTAAGATCGTTATCTGATTTCCAATAACCAGTTTATTTTATAATAAGTACGTGACTCCACTTTATACATGGATGTTACATGGAGTTGTAAATTTATACAGTTTCTCACTTCATAGAACATTTTATATTTTTTCTTTTGGATTATTGTTTTATGTTCATTCCATTTGTTTTTGGTTATAGTGTGTCAAAAATCTTGTCTACAGTAAAAATGCATTATCAGCTAGTCCTCCTTCTCTTCCCATTATCGTCCGAAGGATATTCATATTCATTAAGGGTTTTTTTTGGTCTACCCATCTAGTCGGAGATGTGCCTCTTGCTGGTATGATTGACGCTAAGATCAGTGTGTTGTCGGCGTAGCGCAGGTTGTTGATCCTCTATCTGCCAACTGAAATTCCGTCTTGCCACTCATCTAGAACCTCTCTCATGTCGGATTCCCTATAAATGTTAATAAGGTAGGTGAAAGAATGCAACCCTGTCTAACACCTGCTGCCGTTCTGAAGTGCGTGAGTTCCGAAATTATTGTTGAAATTTGATAAACATAGTTTCGTTATCCTCGTTCGTACGCAGAAACCAAGTTACAGTAAAACTCTTTTTTGAAACGTGAACTTATATCGGTTATTCATTCTGACTCGAAAAGACACAACCGTCTAAAGCACAAATCTGCTACGTTTTAATCTTTTTCGACACCGTTGCCAGTCTTATGAGCGTTGCTGGACTTATACCGATTTTTCGAGAGCGTTGCCTGACTTACTACTTACCTTTGTATAGGAAAAATTTATAGTCAATATTGTACACTCTGCTAGTTGTTAAACAAGGTCGTTTCATAGTTTCGATAAAGTATGTTTTTAAGAAGAGACTTTGGGGACACTAACCCTTAATTCGCATAGACAACTTATTTTTAAGACAAGTTTTATGTGAGGTTCATTGAAATAATTATGGTGTTATTCACAATGACAGAGACAAAAATCTCAAAATCTTTCATTAACACAATTGGAAAAAAACATTAACAAACCACACACAAGGGGGTGCTATTTAGACCGAAGTAACATTGAGAAAAGACGTATTTTTGTCAAAAACTAGTTTCAAAATATTCTCCATTAAGATCAATACGCTTCTCAATGTATATTAACCAATTTTAGAAGCAACGTTTCCTCTCGATCTGAGGTAACTTCATAATATACGTTTCATTTCTACTGGCGTTGAACATGCAATAAAAAGTTATTGGGTACCAAATCAGGGCGATTTAGTGTATTACTGCGTATCAACTAAAAATGGCTAGTTAAAAATTCAACTGTTTGAGTAATAGTATGACAACTTGCATGTTCATGAAAATTAATTTTTGCCTATCTAATTACTTTTGGCAAACAAATGGTTGTACATCATTCGAAGTTGACCATCTTATTTTTGTAGAGTTTGGTTTCTCTTGAAAAACTCACGCAGTTGGTTTATTTTGAGGTTATATTCGTAAATCTATGATTCGATATCTGTATTATGCTATACACAACCTTCAGTGCAATTTTAGCAAATTTTTTCAACATTTCAATGCACCAGTAAATAGTTAAGTTTTATGGCAATTTAACACAATTTTGACCGGTCAATTATTATATATGAAATCTTCTTAATCATTATTTGATTATTATGATGATTATGATCAAAGATACTTAATCTTATGGTATGTCACACAATAATCTTGTTTGATCAGTTCTAGTACAGCATCGATGCTTCAGAAAAATTGCAGATTTTGGACGACCATTTCGGATTTCGTCCTTTAGTGAATATGTGCCACGTTTGAATCCATTGTACCATTTCTCCATCGTTTTGTAGGATGGGGCTTTATCGCTATATAGTCTCTATTAAGCATTCGCACTCAAATAACAATATCTTCAGGTTATTTTTATCAATGTAAAGTTCTCATCGGAAATGTCAATGACAGTCAGAAACAGTGTTGTCTATTAAGGAAAGAAAGTTTTTGTTTGCTTCAGATTTTATTTTAACATTGATATGACAGGTAATTCAATAGCAGAAATAACTGAAATAATTTTTTGATAACATAGATCAACAATAAAAAACATTTATTCAAGTAGTATTATCTAGCTATATTTTGAATGATTAATCAATATCATGTTCTATTCGTCGTAATATTTCCCGAGATTTCCGAAGATGACTTCATTACTGGATTAAAAACATTTCCATAATCTAAGAGACATGTGTATATACATAGTAATTAAACAAACAGCACCTGGATCGAATATAGAGATATAGAGACACTTTAGTCATTGCTGCGTATTTCATAAACCAAATGTGTTAACCAAATAGTAGAAACAATATCACAAATTATTTGATACGACGACTGTTCAACGTTCAAAAAGTAATTATAAATTTCGTAATAAATTACAGACACAAAGGTTTATTATTAAATGTATGCTAGCAGCATATTAAAACAATTTTATATTAAACCTTCCATTATTCAATGAACATATTCAACATTAATCATCTTGATAAATAGCTTTTAAAAATGGCGAGCAGAGACTTTTTGCTTTACATCTGACGCTCTCGCCGAAAAGTTGAAAAATACGAACACATTTCACAAGTGAACCGCACTGAATCGAGCATCAGCAAAAACGGGTTTATTGATTACTAGCTCAAAATACTTTGCAAATTTAAATGGAGCATTAAAAGTTTTCGGTTAGATCGTTTTTGAACAAAAATTTCATATGAATGAGTCACTTATTTATCTGGAATAATGAGAAAGCGTTCCATTTTGTTTATCAATTTCATTTGAGTGATGCTCTTATTTTAATGAATTTCTGTCAACTCTGACAGCTACAATGCTTGAAGTTTAAATATTTATGTATTATTGATCTGCCGTATACCATTCGGAAACCTCTAATAACATTTAGTTCTTGTGTGAAGTGGTAATTTCACTGGATAACTGTGAGTATGGGATAGTTTGTGATATTTTTGAAAAATTCTGACAGTAACCGAGGCTTATATAATTACTTCCACAATTTTTCTACCTCTTTTTATCGTGCTTTTTATTATGCTGTTCTCGATGTTGATTGAGCTACTACGCTTAATTTCCTCCTTTCCAGTTTTTTTTATAACTGTGATGCCACTACGCTCGATCACACAAATTATTGCCGATAATCGACGAAATCAATGACTCGTAGAAAGTTCGCAAACATACCAAATTTGCTTGTCCATAATTGCCAACTTTTAGTATGGTCGATTCACCATTCTGGTAATGTGATTTATTGAATAATATTATTTCTCCTCCGTATATTATGTGTTAGTTGTGGATAAAAAATTTGTAAAACGTTCATTTTATCGCATTAAGTGCGCTTATGATACATAGTATGAAATCTTGTTAAATAAACAAGAATTTACGAACTGATTATTTATTAGGTTTAATTCAACACTCTGGTCGTAACTACTTGAAATTGAACTTGTTCAATAGTAGTTCGAGTCGAGCAAAAATATTTAGAATACATTTTGGAACATATGAATATGCGCATGTCAATACATAATTTAGATCGTGTATACATCGTGATTTATTAGGTTGTGGAATATTTTTAGTAGATAGAGTATTTAGTCGGTAGTGGAGATAAAATGAATTGTCCAGTGAAACTATATGAAATCCAAAATGATGATTGTTCTATTTTCCTTACCTGTATAAACCTGGTATTCTCCAGCAGCAATTATTGGGTACTTGAACGTAATAGATACAAGTCATGTAGAGTGCACCAAAGTTCGGAATATGACGAGGGCATACTGCTGGAACAAATTTATTGTAATATATAACAGTCTACTTCCTCAGAAATATCTAAAACTGGCTAACCAATAATAGATGGAGCTACTTACCATTTTTTTTCTTTCCATTGCCAGCGTCGGCAGATTACATATGGCTCTTTGTCAGTTACATTATTATAGACAGATTGATGAATACTACTAACACCTCTATAATAATAGTAATAGTAATAATAAAGAACTAGGTGGCTCAGAATTCATCACTAGATGTACTATAAGTTTTGCATATTGTGATAAATACAAGCTCTGCTCCGATGTTTGATAAGTTGACCGAATATGTGTGGATTAGAATTAGAATGGCTATTATCATAAAAAACGCGGAATAGTTTTACTGCGCAACAATTCGTTGATGATGTGAGTGCTCAATTATCCGATACCAACTAGGCAAACAGTGCAGCGTTTAACAGCTCGTCTAAAAAATGATCGGTTAACACAAGATGCTATCATATGTGGTTGGCTTCGAAGCCGTTCTGGTGGGAATATTGTAGCTGTGGTTGTCGTCATACAAATAGGCCTTCAATGGCGGTGTCTTCATGAAACTCCATTTTAAAATTGTCAGTTAAAAAACTAAATTTCTATACTTACATTTGATGACAATTTCTTTATGAATCTCCATATTTTTAACGACTTTTGGATCAATCTTTTGATTTCATTGTCATAAGATCAGCTGAGTCATCTTTTGAAATTTGCGTTTCCTAAATATAGTTTATTATCTTCTTCTCTTCTTTTTTCTTCTTCTCTTCTTTCCAATTGTTCTTCTGTATTTCTACATCATGAGGATTGACCATAACTCATCCAACACTTTTCTATGAGATTTTCTTATTTTTAGTTCTCCGGTAATGTTTAGACTTGTCAGTTTTTAGCGTTAATCTATATATAGTAGATTGAAATGTGGAGAAAAAATGGAGGAAATAAAAAAGCAAGCTGTGATCAACTGTTTTACTTCTTACAAAAATTCAAATACACGCGAAGATGCGTGGAACGATGTATCACATCAATTAAAACTAATTTAGTATTATATACGAGGATATATTGAAAAACTCTTTGCTTACTATAGAACCAAACAAAATTTTAATGTCAAAATAATTTATTACTCAACATATTCTCCTCTTAATAGGATACATTTATTACAGCGAACATGCAACATCTCTAGACCTTTAAAAAAAGTTTCTTCTTGATCTGCAAACTAGACCTTCACCGCTTTTATTACCTCCTCGTTGGAAGAAAATTTACGAACTTTTAAACTTTTTTTCAGTTGAGAAAAGGGCGTTGTCCTGCAAAAACAAAACACCTTTGGATAGCTTTCCGCGTCTTTTCTCTTCAATTTTTTCCCGTAGAGTGGTGAGTAATGTCGAATGGTAATCTGCAGTTATTCTCCTACCCTTATCCAAAAAATCATTCATGCTTACTCCATGGCAATCCCAAAAAACTCAAGCAAGGATTTTTCCAGCAGATGTTTGGACACGAAACACGACAAGGTCTTGGTTAGGTGTCGCCATTTCATCGATTGTTGCTTTGTTTCTGGATCGTAGAAATGTACCCAAGTCTCATCCATAGTAACAATTCGGTTTAAAAAGTCTAGATCGTTTCCAAATCGAGCACAGATCGAACGCGATACTTTTACCCTTACACGCTTTTGGTCAACATTCGAACATTTGGGGATCCATTTTGCAGCAATTTTTCTCATGTTCAAATTAACGTGAACTATATGAAGAACGCGTTCGTATGAAATATTCAGTGCTTCTGATATCCGTTTTAGCCCAATTCGACGGTCTCCGTAAATCTGTTTACCTCTTAACCCTTTTAAATGCAGGTACTTGATGATGGCTCGATACTCCAATTTTTCGATTTTTACAATTTCGGCGGACATCTTTTTTCTTTTAATTTATTGCGTAGCTCTGGTTTACTTTTTTGACGTCAAACTTTACACTGACACTTCTAATAAGTTATTGTTGGTTGCTATAGTAAAGCAATATTTTGTTTATGCTTGGAACTGATATAGACTAACTAGATATCAATACATTCACGTACACATTAAATAATTACTATCAGTAAACTTCTTCTATTGATTCATTATTGATTCTCGACAATTTTAGGGTTACACATACAAGAAATAATTCAATGTTGTTTGACGTATACCTTGATCTGCCGTATTTGACGTACGTCAACCTGTCGTACGTCGCCGGACTCGATGGAATGTGGATTCAAATCCACTTTGTAAACCCAATAACAACTGATGACTTTGAGGTCGCTGCACACTTTTCATTGAATATTTTCATACGTTATTAATTTCATTAAGGTACATATTGATTCGTAGCTCTCTTTAAAATTTACTGCGCATCTTTTTGGTATAGATGGATTCTGATTCCCGTATTTCGAAGAATCAACGAATAGGCGCTATTCTGTCTTATCATATTTTTGATTTATAAAGTCTCTGGTTATCAGCAATATAACATAATTCTTCTTCTCTTTCCTCACTTCTGTTTCTGGACAAGATAACTTTCGTATATGGTGTTAACAAACCCCATTGTGATGGCGATCATCTAATTCAGCTCAAATGTGAAGTATTTTTATGAAGACGCAAATTTTCCGGATCAATGACAATAGATTTACCTTTCACATCACTATCATTGTCATCTTTTAATATATTTTGACTGCAATTAAAGTGTCAAATCTATATGGAAGGTCTTTCGAGTGCAAAAATCGGCTTAGTAACCGACACAACATTGGCACATAATTAATACTTATATACAAAAGAAGCAGTTGAGTTTTTCAGTTACTGAAATTGTATGCGTATGTATCAGGCAGCCATTTATTTATAATTATTTCCTTTATTTTATGTACTCTATATATATTCATGAATGGTGCTTCCTTAGGTTTAATAGGCGTTGCACGTGAAACGGGTTGAATAACTCCCCAAAGATAATACCAATTTATTATTAATAGATAAGCATGCTACACATGCAGCTTTGGATGACATAAATTTATGTAGATAAAACTAAATCACCATATTTGGATTTCCGGCACACACAAGCCATAGAATACACCCATTATATGTTCCTTTTTTTGGTCCCTTGCTTATTTATTCGGACAAACTTATTTAAAGTAGCATCAGGGCAAATGCTATAAATGGACTTAAGGCTTGTACAATGGAAGCTTTCAATTCCGATATCTTTTCTGGCCTAGATTTTATAGAAGCCAAAACCACAGACAAGTCTCTTGAAGCCCAAGAAAATCCAGATACTACTACAGCTGTTAAAAATGTTTTATGTGAAAGTGCAAATCTAAATAACACTCAGCCATCTACTAAATAATTAAGACAATTAGCCAGAACCAGAAAATAAGCCGTCAAACAGTGAAATCAAAAACCGTGAAGTGAAAAGTACTTAGTTCATCTCCAGAATCATTTTGTGAAGTTTAGATAATAGACACCGAATATGAAGTGGATATTATCAGCTCTGATGATGAAAAGAATTGCATTTTATATGTCGACGCGATGAAAAAATGAACTTTGGCATATGTGTGCCAAATGTGGAGAATGGGCTCATGCTGCGTGCACTGGACTAGACATGAAAGAAGGGTTTTGTGATTTATGTCAATAAGTTAAATGTTTAGTTATGTTAATATTTGCAACCATTTATTTTTTGTATTACGTACTGAATAATTATTTATTTGTTCAAATAAATATTTAACAACATTTATGTTTTTTCTTACGTTATTGATTAAATGGCAGTTGGGTATGTATAATATATCTACTTAACTTCGGATATTCGTCATTTTTCCCGCAAACAGAAGTCATCTCGGCCGCACATTAGGGTAAGATGTCGAACTTGCCATTTTTTAAGAAATGTTTGACATATTTAGTATTTTTTTTTGTATCAGGCTTAATCATTAGGTCTTATAAGTATTTACTTTATGTACTTTATAAAACGAATTATTAATAGATAAGACCTTTTACTATCTTCTGCATTGGTGAATTCCAACTCTTGATCATCTCCTCTATGTATATCTACTTTGATAACTATTATAATTGGTTCTTATGTAATTGAAATTCCAAGTTACATATTACTACTTTTATTCGTAACAATTCATCTTTACTTGGTTGATTCATCGAATAATCTATCATTTATAGGCTGGGAGCCGGTGACAGTGAAATTGCACTTACACGGATTCTAAAGGAATATATTATTTAATTATAGGTAGAAAATAAGCCCGGTGTGCCAGGTCTTATCCTGGCAAAAATATTATTAAAAATTTTTTATATTTTTAAAAATTCCTAATAATTTGCACTTACACGGATTGTCATGTTTTATATATCATTTTATTACAAATTTTATGTACTTTCTAAAAAACTTGGTGTGACAGCTCTCATCCTGACAGAAATGTTTGTCACACCGACTTTTAATAATGAAAGTTCATAAAATTTTGCACTTATCGCGGAATTGGTTCTAATCTTTACCTTTTTACTTCTACTCATGAAATATCTCGTTGTGACAGCTCAAAACTTGGCAAAAATATCTGTCACACCACTTTGAATTGTGGCTTCAACCCCTGAAAGTCATGAGAATGAAGCGTATTGAAATTTTTTTTAGTTCTCTTTTTAATTTTCAACACTAAATATAGTGTATGTCATCTACAATTCTTTCTCTTTTTACTTTCAACTGTAAAATTAAACTATCCTTACTATGTATAATATATTATACCTGAATTACCCTACAAGCCTTGAAAATGTTTAGTTCATCGTTGTCCCTTCAGTCAGTTGCTTTAGAGCCCTGTTGAACGTTACAACATTCCTACCGCTAAAATTCGTCTATTTACTATTTCAAAAATATCTGCTATTTAAACGATTTAAAACATTATTGCATTTTTTATCATTATTTCAAGATGAAGTACTTTGTTTGTGATAAAACTTATTCAGTGAATGAAAAAATTATTCCATTTGAAAATGAAGACAAACTGAAAAAATCTGAAATTTAAATATAGTGTGTGAATTTGGATGTTAATCATTTTAATGAAAATGGTAAAGAAATAGATATTATGAATGTGATGATAGAGATAATTCTGACTAAATTTATGTCTAATTTTAATAATAAATCTTGTTTGTATATAGCTTAATCGCAAGGTCTTCATTTTCTATTTGTCTTGTTCCTGTATTGATTAAGTAACTAATATATAGAAATTAACCAAATTGTGAATGAATGGAATGTTTAATTGTATAAATGAATGATAGCCTTCACCAATACATTTGAAAAAAATTTATGACTTTTACTTTCCTTCCTGGTATTAATTTATTTCGGTATGCATCATTCTCATGATTTTCAGGGGCTGAAGCCATAATTCAAAGTGGTGTGACAGATATTTCTGCTAAGTTTTGAGCTGTCACACCAAGATATTTCAAGAGTAGAAGTAGAAAGAAAGAGATTAGAAGCAAGAAAACCTAATTTCGCCATAAGTACAAAATTTGTTGAACTTTCATTATTAAAAGTCGGTGTGACAGACATTTTTGCCAGGATGAGAGCTGTCACATCAAGTTTTTTAGAAAGTACATAAAATTTGCAATAAAATGATATATAAAACATGACAATCCGTGTAAGTGCAAATTATTAGGAATTTTTAGAAATATAAAAATTTTTAAAAAATACTTCTGCCAGGATAAGACCTGGCACGCCGGGCTTATTTAGTACCTATAATTAGTATAACTTAGTAGTAAGAGCACAAATTAATTATACCGATGTATGGTAGTGACTCCTTTTTGAACCAATTCTATCTATTATTTCATATTCTTCAATATTTGCATCTTTTTTTCGGCCCATTCTCTGCTTGTTGGCTAAGTAGCTTCTTCTTCTGCTTTCTCTTTTCTTAAGACTTAGTCTTGTTTCTTCTATTATTCAGCCTCTCATAGAGGAAGGTCGGCCGAGAGATCTCCTTGAAGTTCGTTTTCCATCCTTTGCCTATTTAGCCCATAGATCTTCGATTATTCTGTCGATGTGGTCTTTCCAATATCCAATATTGTTTTTTTGTGTCCGCTCAAGTTTCCTCTGCTTATGTAATTATTGGTCTCATAGTTTTGTATATGCGGAATTTACTATTGGTGGACATGTATTTGTTCTATTACTATTTTGTTAACATTAATTAAGAGCTAATAAATTATTTTCTCTCATAATTTTGCTTCTTATTCGATATCTTAGACTCACTTTTTCAATAGTTCTCAATGTTTTCATCTATACTGCCCTCATCATGAACTTCGTTGTTTTTTGTGTCCGCTCGAGTTCTCCCTGCTTATGTAATGATAGGTATTGAAATTTGTATATGCGTTATTTACTCAATACCTTTTATCGCTATGTTTAGTGGTTATAGAAATACAATATGAAAATATTCTTATTTCAATTTAATCGATTAAATATCTAACAATTATTTGAAGATACTTTCTATTGAGATAAACGTCCACGGAAACTCTCGCTAACGCTGTCACAAGCTTTCGGTTTGGATTCTTTAATTAAACCACACACTGTAGCTAGACAATCTTGCCTTGCTTTGTTTTCAAGATTCTCATCAAAAACACCATTGAATCTAATGTTGGGTACATATGTCAATGGTGGATCCAGTTTCTCCTGTCTTTTAGCGTAAGCTAGTAAAAGATTGTCAGATAGAGTACTATATACACAGGAATTGATGTCATCAAATGATAATCCGATTTCGTTGGAACACTAAAATTGGAAAAAAAAGTATTAGTAGAAGTTCAAAGATCCCGTTAAATACTGTCCAGGTACTTATGGTACGAATTTATGAAATTATCGTAATGAAATTTAGAATTAGTTTTGAAGTACTAGAAAATCATGTTCAAAGAATCCGTTAAACTCGTACAATATACGTAATTGAAGTTAATAAATGCGTCTTAAAAACTAAAGTAACGCTCAGAGTTCTCAAAAATGTATGTGACATAAGAAAACTCCAACTAATTGTAAACAAAACATGCAAATGTCTAGCAACATCAAAGCCCTTACTACAATTAGCTTCAAAGACAACCTCTAAAGTGCTTAACGTGTGAAATACGAGACTTGCATTATTATTTCAGTTGTTCTCATTTGGTATAGTAAAGTACAAGATTTAATTTTTAAATAAAAGAGTTTCACGTATTGACAAATATATGGCTCCATGGCTTTCACGTCAATTATACATTAAAGCAATCAGAAACTAGAAATATTATATTATTATTGCAAAATTGATTAGTCTTCTCAGTGTACTAACAAGTTTGAACGTGCAGAAATAAATTTAGCAGATATTTTAACATATTAAGTAAGTACGACATTCATTTGATAATTCTGACATTTAAATTCCTTTCAAAGGTGGATTTTATTTTGCATGTTTGTAGTCTCACCCTAACATTCGTTAGAGGTAGCCACATAATTTGTAGAAATAAATGGCCATTTATTTATTTCTGCACAGATAGGGGTACCTTCGTTTTATTGCCAAAGTATATCAGAAAAAACTATCAAAAACTTATCACATTCTTAGGAAAACTCTAGAAAGGAAAATTTTCAGAATTCTTTTTAGTGTTTTATATATTTGTTAAGTAAAGTGTAAATTATTTGAAAAAATTAAGAACGTAAGAGACAGTATTCATTAATTTACCCCACGAATAGAAATAGTATAAATAAATAAGAAAAATATTATATTATTGTCTATTATAATACAATCAGTTCTTTTAACGATAGAACGCTGCTAAAAGGAACAAAATCCTATGTTAGTTTTTTCTTTCGCAGAATAAAACGACTATAAACTATTAAATGAAAAGCTTCATGGAAACCTAATGCTGAGACACTCTCAACTTTTCAACCACCGTTGTGTTTATGGCCCGCCGCCGTTACACACATTTCGCCGTTTTAAGCCATTATGAATTGTCTTGGTATAGTATTTATGCGTGAAATGTTTTCTCTCCCGTTGGTTAATGGTTTAGAGAAGTAACATATAAACTGAATACTGAAATGTCCGTACAATGGAAAACTCGACAATTTGTCGACAAACAATATTGTCAACAATAACTGATTTTTCAAAATTAGTTTGCTGCTGTATATAAAATATTATAAAAAAAATATTACCCACAGCATATAAATACCGGGCAAACACTTTCACATCAACTAGAGTATAAGTTCGAAAAACAGTCGGTGGTACTGGCAGGTCAACTAAAACTCTAATTCTAAATGTTTTATGTAAACATCTCGATTGCCATTTTGAATAAAAATCAACTGAAATATTGTTTTTCATTAATAATATGAACACTTTTTCAACACGGGAGTAACTTGTTATATATTAATTAGAGAATAATTTAATGACAAATTTTCGAGAAGGGAATCCCTCCATCTCAGTCCTTTAGATTATTAACTATGAGATAACTTCTGGAATAGGTGCATCATCGAAGATAATTTTGAAATATCGGTGAATTAGTAAGTGTTGTTAAGGAATGTGCCAGTATACCAACCTATTTTATATAAAACATCAATGAAGATGTGATTGAACAATTCCATAGAATAATAGCCATAAAAGAAGATATATTAGTGATCACAATATTCACACAAATGATTAGTTTTCATGGTCTAATAACAATATGTGATGCACAATTTTTGTGAACCTGTGATGAATTTTTGATTGAAATAATTAATAATAATGTAATTTAGCAAATATATTGTCAATTAATCAAACCTAAGGAAATTGAATTTCATGAATCCATATACCATTCTTCACACTTACTTCTCTAGCAACTTCCAAAGCATCTTCTTTCGAACTGTCGATGCTACAGTATATAAATCCAATCATTTTGGCTTGGGTGGTGTTTTGATTAATGGCGCAGGCATGTATTCTGTTTATAAGGCATTCTCTTTCGCCATGTTGACAATCAAACTCTACTGATCCATCATCATTCATCACATACTCCTGAAATACATTAAATAGTTTGATAATGTGGATTAATTCTCAATTTATGGATAAAAACAAAGTACTTTAAACAATGACTATGTATTATAACTCGACTTATCTACAAATAGCAAACAGATATTGCTTTACAATTCACTTGAAACAATAAACATCATTCATTAATCTGTTTATCTAGTAACTAAACACGTTCATATCCTTAAAAAACAGTCACATTTTATTTAATATGTCGTTATATTAAGTTGATGGACCAAATAGGAAGCAATAAAAAGTATAATTGTCTTTTTATTATTCTATCAGTAATGTTGATAGCATGAGACTCTAGTGCCACTTGCGCCGAACTATTAAACTTCATTCGAAATGATTTTCTAATCACGCCTACTGAAAACAGGCAACGGCAATTCAATTCACCTTCTTGAACTACTAACCTAGTAGGTTGTAAATTATATATTCCAGTTTTTCGTTGATAGAATCGTTCATTTTACAAAGCTGTGTGTTTCGTTCTGTCGTGCAGATATCTTGTGACAAATTGTCATTTCGGTGTTTGAGATCTATGATTTGTTCAAACACAGTTAAACATGCAGTTCATGCGTCCTTCATAAAAGATTACAATGGACCGCTGCTGCTTTTTTCGGAGGTAAAGTTGTTTAAAACGATTACAATTGAGTTCGATAAGGTCTTCGTGGATTACATGGAGAGCTGTGGTGATTAGGAGTTTAAATATCAAGTCTCGACTTAGATCGTTTATGCAACATGAGCGGGCGGTTATCTTTAGTGAAGGTTTACGTGAGGGAAGGACTAGAATCAAGTTACTTAAACTTCAGTTAGGGCCCTATAACAGTGATATTTTCCAGTAGATTGCATTTTGCTAAAGCTTCCTAAAGCTTCAGCAGCTTTGAGGGACCGTTTCGGTTACTCATTCCAAGAATACAGACGAGGTCGTCAACGGCCAATGGAAGGAAATATTGCCATGAAATTAGATGGTGTTAGACTTTCCCACAGACCATGGGTTTTTGGAGAAACGCATGGCTGCTAGCAGTGGTCAAAGCGTTTTGATGCGATCTATGATCCAATTGGCAAGAAAATACAACTCGTTCATTTATATCTATTATTTATTAATAATTTGCGTATTCCGATATTTACGGTAATCATTGTGATTTGGTTTTGCTATACCGAGTGGTGACTGGATTTCCGACCCCACTATTTTATATTTTGATTTGATTTTGAGAAAAAAAAAATACAAATAAAGTTAGGCATTTGTATCATGCAAATCTTGTATAAAAAACATTAATGTGTAGAGCACAAGTAGCGAGAGAAGAATATTCACAAAGTATTGAAGTAAACGTACATGCTGCTGTGCATTATCATCTTACTCTAATGCAAGGTAACTTAGACCCGAATTGGGTATTCATCCCCATGGGTTTTGAAGGAACTCAAGAAAGACATTTTGTTGAATTATTAGAAAATAATATCTGGACCAGTTATCATTATATACGATACTTGATCCAACAAATACGATCGATGGAAATTGATGATAATGTCGATATTGACTACATCTGATTACATTGGAGGAATAATGAAATATTTAGATTAGATAGAATGAGATTCTTCACAAACTAATGATGTCTATTAAACCAATCTTCTTATCATATTTGTCGGTATTGGTTATCCATTGAAAAATTATACTTATACTATAAGATACAGGTTTATAAGGTACTGTAACGTGTAATGTTCTATATAAACGTTACAGCAAAAGTAGATTCGGAGAAAAAATATTTCAAACAAACCTAATTTGTCTTAGAAATACCTTCAATGTAACACATTATGGCTATGAGGATTTATCGAAAAAAGGTCTATCGAATCATTTATTTCTATATATGAGTCTTACAACCTATTGATAAGAGAGAATAAATAAGATAAGAGATGATAAATATCTACGTACATTCTATGAAATATCTTTCAGATATTTCTTAGATATATTATAGATTTCATTGTTAATTAGTATCTGTCTAATTTCCTATTCAAACATTTCATCGTATTTTCTCGTCCAGGTATAACGAAAGTTATTTTTAGACAACTATGAAGTGGATATTGATTCCATTGCCACATTCATTAATTCATTTGTTTATCTATTCGTATGATATTTCTTTGCATATCATAATCTTTATGATATCATGATACTTTTAGCCGCATCTTTATAATAGAATTGAAAAAGCGAACATACTGTCCTAGGCAATTTAGTGTATAGTTCTCTACAGTCACTTCACATGTTAATAGAGAAAGTAAGATGTCAGTTCGATGGAAATTGGACTTTTCAGAGGTTACTTAAACTTTAGCTAGGTACAAAAATTATATTTTCATGTTTCAAATGTCATATACAAATCTGATAGATAAATAAGTTTTAGCACTCATATAGGGAAACATGTTTAGAGTGTTGCTTTATCGTTACATTCTACATGAAAAAACAATTATAGTAACCTAGAAGAAATTACGTAAATATTATTTTGAATGTGCTACGTTTTATGGAATGATTTGTGAGTGGTTATATGCTTAAAGAAGAGGCTGATGCTGAACATCAGGATTCTTTATTCACTGTAACTTTATCTATATTGACTAATAAAATTCGTTCCCTTGTACATACCGTCGAATAAAATTACATGAGATAGCCGATGAAGTAGATATTTCAACTCAACAGGTATGTTTGGATATCTTCAAACTTACTCTAAGTAAATTATCCTGACTGAAACTTGGGTACACCATTGTAATCCAAAAACAAAAATAGTGTTAAGAACAATGGACTTATCTGAGAAACGTGCTCCGAAGTAAGAAAACACCGTTTTTGTCGATAATAAGGACATTAACACCGGTTTACATTTCCAAAAGTATAATCTTCTGTTATTTATTTATTTTCTGATTAATTTTGTTGCCGGACAAAAAGGAACACGAACTCATTTTAGAAGAAAATTGTTTTATTCAATGACGGCAACGCGTCCGCCCATTCGTCGTCTATTGTTTTAGACAAATTAGATAAACGATTTTATGATTTATTTCTTAAACCTCCACATTTACCTAATGTGGTTTCCTCGAACCACTCTATGTTTCCAGCAGAAATGGCTCGGCGGAAAGGTGTTTCAAAAAAATGAAGAGGTGAAATAGATGTTTATCATTATCAAAATAAGATTCAAGGAAACTCTTATGTTTTGGTTGCTTGCAACAGGAAAAAGTTGAAAACTTTGTTTTTCTATAGAAAAAGACTTACAAAAGTGGATTCACGTTTAAAAATAGGAATTAAGTAGAAATATTTAGAAAAAAAACGTGATAGTCATATAAACAATGAGTTTGATTTTTGTCTTTAAGTCTTATTAGTTGTTCCAAAATATTCGGCAATATCAGTAACAGGCTTGTGGAAAAGTTGTGATGATAATATTGAATAGTTTATTACTTATGGATAAAAAATACCAAAAAATTATTTGTGGTCTTAATGTTGGTCGTTAAATGGTCGTTATGCTGACATTTTTCCATCTACTGGTTATTTCTATTTTATGTAGGGTGAAAGGTATTTCACAAATGCAGAATTCTTTATAACAATTCCTTTACTACAAAAAGAAACATTTAAATTATTATATGGATTGTTCAAATGATCTTTATTAACTTACATACCGTGATAAAATCTATCTTCCAATATTTCGCAGACATTTGAAGTCAATAACTGACATTCTCGAACTTGAATATTGGCACCAGAAAAAGAATGTCCTATTGTTTAGATCTGTCGATCATAAAAGTGATTCTGATGTTATCGGACTGGTACAGCAAAATTTAGTGGTGCATCATCTTATTAAAAATATATTTCACTTTCCACATGTGAAATTTCAACTTTAGCCATCTAGATTATCAGAAATAATGAAAGGCCTGTAATGTGGCCCGAACATTACTTTCAATAAATAACTGTGGATTTATTTACATTTCCAATGGAGGTGAAATAAAAAACCAAAACGTTAAGATTGAAACAAAGATATTTTTTTTTCTGTCCAATATTAGACGAGTACATAAATGTTGAGTGGTTTTATTCATTTGTGATTTAGTTCCGGATATTATTTTTCTCCAAATATTCCTGAATAATTTCTAGTCAGGCAACTATTGAACGGTACAGAGGTTCATGACTAAAAAAGAAAAAGTACCAAGTTTGTTAAAAACCTCGAAAACTACCTTTCAAACGCCATCAAAGACATTTTCTTCATGATAGTCAACCACCTTTTTCAGCAGAAAATTTCTTGTCCTTTTGTTTAGACAAACTTTGGAGATGTTATGGAGGTATTTATAAAGTACGCCGCAATGATCACTGGCTTCATATGAATTTGAAAATATGGATTTATCTTGCAATTGCATAATTCAAATGAGTGGTGAAATACTTACAGCGTTTCCATATGGTATCAAATCGATCAAAATAGTTGCATCTGCATCAGAACCTAGAGCTTCGTATGTCGGATATAATTGGTCTGCTATGAATTGATGACAAAAGGTGCATAAACCTTCATAATAAAGTTCTAACTTCACTGGATCCTGGAATCAGTTAATCGATTTTATATTCAATGTAGATATTAAATAGGCATACATAAAATATCTCCGATATTCGTTTCAACTTTCAATACCGCATTTACATTACATTTTACCAATCTGGATGTACATTACAACCATGAATCCAACAAGAATATTTTATCAGACGATGGTAATATTTATTTCATTGCATACTAAATAGGAATTAAGAACTGGTTTCCAAAATAATTGAGCTAAAGAAGACAATCCAACTTGATATTTGACAGTATTTCTTGTATACTTTCTAAGGCATTGCAGAAATACGTCGATTTTTTTCAAAAAGACCCATTTATACAACACATATGTTTGTCATTTATCAATTCCTTCTTTACCAAATGTGTTTGAGAATATTTTCTTCTGCTAATTGTATATGGTGGAACCCGTTGACGACGTTAAATGTGGAGAAGTATTTCTAACTTATCGCGGATGTCTGTGGTGTTAGAAATTGGATCATCTACAGAGGGTGTCTTATAAGTAATGTCGGTTTTCATATATCATACGCCTCAATTTAAACATGTCGTAACTTGTTAAGACTAGTAGCTAATTCTACTTTTCATCTTTCTCTCTTCGTTTTCTGACGACGCAGTACGTTTTCATAGTAAATATAGCGATAAATATGAAATTCCTGTATTGTAAAGACATTATTGAAATTAAAAGCTCAAAGCATTCGTGATAGGAAAGTATATATGTGGAATTGAAGGGAAAGAAAAAGTTATGAGCGAGTAATTCAGTGTTGGATTAATCATGTTAATAGTGGAAAATAGTAGATATTGGACGCTTTAAGATCTTTCTTGCTCAGGTTGTCCATCTGCATAAAATATTGGATTCATGATCATTTTATTAGACGAAGTGTTATTTGCGATAAAAAATAGATTTATCTCAACAATTTGCACAAGAAAAATCAGTGGTTAGAAAGTCTTGTTGTGTATCTGGTGGAATTATGAAGGTTTAATGTACTACAAAATCATGCAAGATGGTCAATGTGTTACTGCCGATATAGTGAATTTCTTTTGCAAATGTATCAGGTTTTATTAGAGAAATATTCACATTTAATTAACCAATATTCTTCGAAAGTTACGAGGAATAATTTCGGAGAACTCGAAGGTATTGAACTCCTACCACATTTAGCATTTAATCCGGACCTTACACTATCGGAGTATTATTTATTCAGATCTATGGCGGAAATCTTGGGAAGAATTTGAATCCAAGGAGATGTTTGAAATGCATTGCGACAATTTCTTTCATCTAAGCCCAAATAATGATATCAAACATCTCCCAACGTTGGGTTGCAACCGTAGAATCCGATGGACCGACATTATTTATGAGATACGCTCTATATAACGAATATCTATTAGCAGGAGATAAAAAATGATAATTTTAAATCGATTTCTGATTTTCTAACTGGACCTGTTACTTGTATTTTATTATTTCGTCTGTAATACCTTTAAAAGTAACACTTTGTTTCTCTTATTTACGTGTGATGGCACCTTGGGATTCTTTATCGGTATTTGGAACTGAGTGATTTTTTGTGATTCGAATTGAATATAATTGGCTTGTAGAAATTTGAGATTATCAAAACCTATGAAACTATTGAATTTTTTTTTGAATTTACTCGAGTAGATGTAGAAATTGAAATTTCCGTTCTTACGGAATTCCTTAAATTTGGGTAAGTGCAATAATATTGTAAATAATTTTGGAAGATGAAGGTTGCAATAAAAGACTCGTATTTGATACTATCATGAAAATACTCGGAAAGATTTGGTAACACTAGCATCGACAAGGAGCTCAAGAAGCGATTTAGATACTTATAAGGAATAGCTTTTTTATCTTGGTAAGAGTGTAGCTCTGTAGAAATTATCGAAAATACTTCCATCTTAAAATCCGTTCGGGTCATAATAATAGTTTCCGTTAGGTTATTCATTGTTGGAAACTAATGTAAATCTTAGTTTGTTTTGTTGTTTCTGATGTCTCCAAAATTTCCGTGCTTGGTTTCAATTCTGTGTTGTAGCGTCTATTACTCTAATGGTTTCGATCTTGAAACCTACTGAATTGATGATTATTACCAGGAAATTGTTGCGGAAACCTTATAATTGTATGAAATGGATTGATGAGTGGTTACCATTTTGAAGACCTAAGAGGAGTTTAAATTAATAACGCTGTTGTGGAGCTCAATTGAATTGGATATTTTATTTAGATTTTTCGTCCTACATAAAATGCATCACAACTATTTGCAATAAACAGTATTCGACAGTCCAGTTTCATTAGATGCGATTGTGTTTTTTGTTGCTGCTTTGTCCGCCCAATAATAAAACTAAAGCAATGTAACTGATTCCTCGTGTAACTTAATTGCTGAATTGTTTAATTTGAAAATATATGAAATCTATAGGTGTAGTTGTAATTAGTCGACTCGTCACCCTCTTTAGTATAACGTCTTATTCGAATATAAATTAACTGGAGAAAAGTTTAAATACTTCGGCGAAACAAACAACAATAACAAGAAACAACAATTAATGGATAAATTGTTGACAGAGTAGTTAAGATCATAGTTTGGATATTTTTTTCATTTTTTTATTCTACATACAATTAATTTGTGTTGTGGTATCAATTTCGTAATATATTGGAATCAATTTACGATAGAAAGCGACTTAGTAAAATAATATAAGTTGTTACCTGTATACTGAATCCAATACAGAAAGCAAAAATTAAAAAACATAAATTTTTTGTGAAAAACATTTTGTTCTATTATTGAAATATTGTTAGGAACTAAGGTTGTAATATTATCAATGATTTTTCAATGAATTTATAACAAATCATATATTTTCAAGTGGTTTGGAGATCAAAATAATGTAGAAATTGATATTAAATTTGGTTACGTACGCAAAATCATTGAACGTTAATATAAATGGTTGACGACTATATAGCTGTTTTTTAAGTCTACGTGATCTGTATCAAATACATTGATATGTGAGTTTCATTGGCATAGGTGCTTTACAAGTATGAAAGCAAAAATAAGTAATTATAATAATTTGTATGGAAGTAAATAGTTGGTATATTTATTAGGAGCTACTGAAAATACTTTCGTAGTTCCCGTTTAGTTGAATTTAGAATTTTGGTTGTTGTTTTGATCGAATACCTGTTGTTTGCTTTAGTTATAATGAATTAAATTGAATGAGAGTTTCATATTAGTTGAATCAATTTTGTTATCTGGGAATTGAATTTACTAGGGTATTTCAAAATTTGCTAATGTTTGTAATGTTTTTAGCCTTGACAAAGATCAAATAAAATATTTATTTTGAGTCCTCCATCCGCAACCAGTCGAAATTGTTTGCAAAAACTTTTTTTTTTTAAAATGTAGGATATATTTGAGTATATCCACACATGCTTATACGTCCAATAAAAACGATGGCCACGTGAAACTTATCTTATGCCACAAGAAAAAGAAAATAATTCATGGAAAATAACATTTTCAAGATTTCATCCCTGGCGCAGATATACATCCTCAAGACTAAACCAGGAAAGTGCAATTCTCTCTGTGGTGGAGTGATATTCTCAATAACTTCACAGAGTATTTCTTACAACAGGTATAAATTTCTTGAGATTGTGCTGGGCCCTTTGAAGTAAGTTTATACAAAAAACCCACGGGGCTAAATCAGGACATTTTTTGGCAGCTAGATGATATCCTTCTCTCTAGAGGACTATGGAAGACCAGTACTGTTTAGAAAAAAAGACCAAGACGTCCATTGTAGTTTATACTGTTACTTTATGATGGTGTAGTATTATTTGATGATTTTAGAGAGAAAGTTACAAAAATATTTAGGTGGAAGTGCTCCTTTTCTTCAAATAAAATACCGTTGAAAGTTTCGAAAGTATCAAATACTAAGTGGATAATCTTCCTATTTCAAGACTCTACCAACTGAATTTAATAAGAGCGGAAGTTAAATCTCTTGTTCGTATGTTGTAAACAATTGGTTCTGATACATTCAAAGCCGCTGTATTTTTTAGGAATCGCGAATCGTCATTGCTTTACGAACACGACGATATTTAATGGATTTCTCTTAGTCGTCCGACTACTTGTAAGATTAATATTCATAGTAATGCCTTCTCGTTCAAATTTATCAACACATTATATATAGTTTACCTTACCAAAGATACATCGTTCATGTGTTAGTTGTAATGGGCTCGATATAGATGACTTTAATTATATGCAGACCCTCTTGATCCAACTATTTCATTAACATTTCACAAATAAATGAGAAAAAACTTCTGGGTATCTGCGTATGATATCACAATTGTAGAGAATGGTGTTGTAAAAGATTTCATAGGTCAATTAAATGAAACGTTCAGTTTCGAAAAAATTTTTATTTGATAGTTTTTGATTTTTTTAATCCCAGGAAACTACAAGGAATATCCTGTTATAATAATAAACAAAATAGTCTGTTATTAAATCAAGAAAATGGATTCTCAAATGCGAATCTTTCGGGTAAAATGGCTAGAACTCAGTTGCGTGACCAGAATTTTGCTCTGGGAGGAGGGCCAGGACATAAGTCAACAGAACCTCTCGATGGACTGGGAGGTGTGTAATACAAACAAAATAGATTTACCAAAATTTGATACTAGAATTATTTAATTTTTTTTATAGAACATTATTACATTTTTTAGCTCTGTTGGCACGTCCCTGCTGGAGCTTAGGGGATGACAATTGCATTGCAGCTTTGAAAGATCGTAACTTATTTTTTCTCAAAAAACAATTCGCAGTATAGATGATCTTCTGTATCTATGGCTTGCTCACCGAATTTGTAGTCAACATCCTCTACTAATTCTCTTTCTCTTTCCTCACTTCTGTTTCTGGACAAGATAACTTTCGTATCTGGTGTTAACAAACCCCATTGTGGTGGCGATCATCTAATTCAGCTTAAATGTGAAGGATTTTTATAAAGACGCAAATTGTCCGGATCAATGACAATAGATTTAACTTTCACATCACTATCATTGTCATATATTTTGACAGCAATTACCGTGAAAAATCGATATGTAAGATCTTTCGAGTGCAAAAATTGGCTTAGTAACAGACACAACATTGGCACTTAATCAATACTTATATACAAAAGAAGCAGTTGATTTTTTCAGTAACCGAAATTGTATGTGCATGATCCAGGCAGCCATTTTATCACCGGCAAGTACGTTATCCACACGTCAACTAAAGTGATTGTATATAAACGTTATTGTTTGGCATATTGTACTTATTTAAAATTATTATTTATTTTATTTTATGTCCTAGGCTAGTGAAAGTTGAAGTTATTTGTAATTTTATCTGGATTTTAGTTAGGAGTTAGCATGCAACCTGCATTCATGAATGCTGCTCCCTCAGGTTCAATTGGCGTGGCACATGAAACGGGTTGGATGACAACAGAAAACTTTATTAAATATCTGCACCATTTTATTCAATACGTCGAACGTATGATGCTACACATGTAGCTCTGGATGCTATAAATTTATGTCGAGACAACTAAATCACAATACTTGGATTTCCGGCGCACACAAGCCATAGAATGCAGCCATTGTATGCTTCGTTTTGTGGTCAATTGCTTATTTATTCGAACAAGCTCATTTAAAAGCAGCATCAGTGCAAATGTTATAAATGGATTTTAGGCTTGTATAATAGAAGCTTTCAGTTCTGATATCTTTTCTGGCCTAGATTTCATGGCAGCCAAAACTACAGACAAGCCTCTTGAAGACCAAGAAAATCCTGATCCTGCTACAGTTCTACAAGTTGTTGTACCTGTTACACCTCACTCTAATAACAACAGAGCTGGATTTCCTCCATTACCTGTAACTGAAGTTAAAAATAAACGTCGAAGAAAAAAAATGCCTTCTTCAAGCACATCAGTTAAAACAGCTTTGGAAGTCATACCGCCAAACAGTGAAATAAAAAACCATTAAGTAAAAATTTTTAAATCATCTCCAGAATCATCTTGTGAAGTTCAGTTAATAGACACCGAAGATGAACTGGATATAATCAGCTCTGATGATGAAAGAAATTGCATTATAAATGACGACGCAGAAAAAAATAATGAACTTTGGTATATGTGTGCCAAATGTGGAGAATGGGCTCATGCTGCATGCACTGGACTAGATATGAAAGAAGGGTTTTGTGATTTCTGTCAATAAATTAAATGTTTAGTATTACCTACTGTAAAATTATTTTTTTGTTTAAATAAATCTCTAACAACATTGATATTTTTTCTTACGTTATTGATTAAATGGCAGTTGGTTATGTATAATATTTCTACTTAACTTCGGATATTCGTCATCTTTCCCGCAAACCGAAATCATCTCAGCTGCACATTATAAATATTTACTTTATGTACTTTATAAAACGAATAATTGATAGATAAGCTCTTTTACTATCGCTTCAATCCTTACGTTCGCCATCTTACACACTCTCACCCTACTAAATCAATATCTATAATATAAAAATGAATCGCAAAATGTGTTGGTAAGCGCATAACTCAACAACGCCTGGACCAATTTGGCCAAATCTTTTTTTAAAATGTTCGTTGAAGTTCAAGGATGGTTTTTACGGCGAGAAAAATTAGAATTATTGCTGGAAAAACCCTAAAAATAGCTCTTTTCTTTTTCCCATACAAATGATTTGTAACTAAAACGTAGTCAATTTGAGCACTCACTGTTGTCTAAGCAATGTAGGTGTGTTCCTAACGTCAAAGATCATATCTATCAAAACAATGTGTGTGTGTGCGTTGGAGCACAGAATACATAGTTGGAGGAGTTTAATGTCGCGTTCCGAAACTCGCGTTTCTTTTGTATTAGTTTCGGCACGCGAGATAAAATGCAGCAGTTTCCACGTCATTACATCAGTCAAACAAAAATCGCGTTAGCAACAGTGTTTTATTATTTTTTTGACTTCAAGTCATATCAAATTAAAAAAAAAAAAAGTTGTCTGTTACCTAATCTACTGAGTTTGCTTTTATCAACTGATACACGAAACAAATTCGTATATCGTGTTTTTTGCAGAGTGTTTAGTTAGTTAGTGTTTGATTAGTTCGTGATTAGTGAAAAAATAATGTATATTTGATATGCCTCCTATAAGACGAAGCAATTTAGGTAGAAGAACCAGAAATGCTACAAACCAAGCTAATTACCGATCTAATCGTACTGCACAAGAACGTGACGACGGAAATGAACATAAAAGAATTCGGATATCACAAACGCGTGAAGCGCGAGCGCGACATTCAACTAATAATCGCGCAAGTTTGAATCGAGCTGCTTTCAGTTACGATGTGTCAATTGACTACAGTAACTACCAATGTGTTGTTATTGGTTCTATGAACTCGGTTTGCTCACACTGTAAGGCATTAAAATACAAAAACGAAGCCAATGGATTGTGTTGCGCAAATGGTAAAGTGAAATTGATACCATTGGATCCACCACCAGAACCATTGTACTCATTGGTTTCAGGAATAGGAACAGATTCTATACACTTTTTGACACATATCCAACAATATAACAATTGCTTTCAAATGACTTCATTTGGGGCAACAAATGTAGTTCGGGAAAATTTTATGCCAACTTTCAAGGTATGTATTATAGCAGTTACTCATAATTATTTTAGCGAACAAAATTTTCTGTCACGAAAGTTAAGATGTGTCACTTATCTTCAATTTCTTAATCATTACGAAATATATCACTTAGTCATCATATTATATGGTGATTCAGTTTCAGTGACACTTTTATTATATTTTATATATTTGATAGATATTAGTTAAAACTAAATATATATTTTTAAGATCAAATATTATTTAAGTTTGGTCACTGACAATCCATTAATTTATACCACACCATAATATTTTTCTTATTTACAGATACAAGGGCAAATATATCACAGAGCAGGTTCACTGTTACCAGTGTCAGATAGCGACAACAAATTCCTGCAAATTTATTTTATGGGCAATTCACCACAAGAAATTCATCTGCGTTGTGCACATAACAATTTAGTAAAGAGGTCTATTATAGAACAATTACAAACTTTATTTCATCAACACAATCAATTGATTATATTGTTTAAAACTGCCCTGGATCTGATGCCATCCGATAATCACAAAATTGTAATCAGAGCTGATAAAACACCTGCAGGTCAACATACAAGACGTTTTAATGCACCAACTATTGATGAAGTTGCTATCGTTGTAGTTGGAGAAAACTTGGAATCCCGTGATATTGTTTTACATCGTCGGAATGATCAATTACAACGTATAAAGGAAACACACCGCTCATATGATGCACTGCAATATCCCATTATATTTTGGCAAGGTGAAGATGGCTACGATTTCTCAACAAAAATGATAAATCCCATTACAGGTAACTAAAATATTAGTTTAGCTATGGCGATAATATTTCAGTCATTATATTATGTATTTTAATTTTATATTTGAATGTTATTAAAACAAAATCTATTTACAGGTTCTGAAACCAACAAAAAAGTCAGTTCAATGAACTATTATTCATACCGCCTAATGATTCGGGAAAATGAAGATAATCACATATTGAAATGTCGGCGATTATATCACAAATATGTTGTTGACATGTATGTTAAAATTGAAACGGAGAGATTAACATTCATCAGGTTGAATCAAACCAAACTCCGATCTGAAGAGTATATTCACCTTCGAGATGCGATTAATACTGATGGAAATGCACAGAATGTCGGTCGGATGACTATTCTTCCAGCAACATACATCGGAAGCCCTCGGCATATGCACGAATATGCTCAAGATGCCATGTCGTATGTTCGTCATTATGGTACAGCAGATTTGTTCATCACATTTACATGCAATCCGCAATGGATAGAAATCAAGCAGGAGTTATTCTCTGGGCAATCACCCATTGATCGTCATGATATTACAGCCAGAGTCTTTAGACAAAAGTTGAAATCATTAATGGATTTCATCGTAAAACATAATGTGTTTGGTGAGACACGCTGCTGGATGTATTCTGTGGAGTGGCAGAAACGAGGATTGCCACATGCACACATTTTGGTTTGGTTGGTTGAAAAGATAAGGCCAAATGAAGTTGATGCAGTGATATCAGCTGAAATCCCTGATGTACAAGTAGATCCTGGATTACATGAGGTAGTTATCAAACACATGATACATGGTCCCTGTGGAACTCTTAATCAAAATTCACCGTGTATGATGGATGGTAAATGTTCAAAACGATATCCACGGACATTAATATCGGAAACAATTACTGGTAATGACGGTTATCCATTGTATCGTCGCAGATCGACAGCAGACAATGGAAAATCAACAATTGTCAAATTAAATCAACAAGATATTGAAATAGATAATCGTTGGATTGTTCCATATTCACCCATTTTATCAAAGACATTCAAAGCACACATCAACGTTGAATCTTGCCATTCAGTGAAATCAATTAAATACATTTGCAAATATGTAACCAAAGGGAGTGATATGGCTGTGATTGGAATTGGTGCAGAGAATTCCAATGATGAAGTTACCCAATACCAAATGGGCCGCTATGTCAGTAGTAATGAAGCAGTTTGGGGAATATTTTCTTTTCCTATTCATGAGAGACACCCTTCTGTTGTTCACTTAGCTGTGCATTTAGAAAATGGACAAAGAGTGTATTTTACAACACAGAACGCAGTACAAAGAGCTGCTCAGCCACCATCTACTACATTAACCAGTTTTTTTGAGACATGCCAAAACGATGATTTCGCACAAACATTGCTATATTCTGAAATGCCAAAATATTATACCTGGAATCAATCCTCAAGGAGATTTATACGACGGAAACAAGGAAAACCAGTTCCAGGATATACAGATGTATATTCCACCGATGCGATTGGCCGGATTTATTCAGTACATCCAAGCAATGATGAATGTTTTTATTTACGACTGCTATTAGTCAATGTACGTGGCGCAACATCATTCCAACAGTTACGAACTGTTGATGGTGAATTGTGTGGATCCTACAGAGAAGCCTGTCAACGTTTGCAATTACTTGAAAATGACGCTCATTGGGATCAAACTCTCAATGATGCTGTAATATCATCACACGCTCATCAAATACGAACATTGTTTTCTATAATCATATCTACATGCTTCCCATCAAACCCAATTGATTTGTGGATCAAGTACAAAGATTATATGTGTGATGATATTTTGTATCAAATACGGAATAGAATGGGAAATCCAAATATACAAATCAGTGAAGAAATTTACAATGAAGCATTGATTTCAATTGAGGACATGTGCTTGATAATGTCAAACAAACTATTAATTCAATTAGGCCTGACGGCGCCCAATCGTCCAATGCATGACGCTTTTAACCAAAAGTTGCATCGAGAAAGACTGTATGATCTCAACGCTTTGAAAGAATTAATTCAAACAAATCTTCCACTGTTAAATGAACAACAGAAGTATGTATTTGAAACTCTTATGAAAGTAACAAATGATGAAACTGGAGGGATTTACTTCTTAGATGCACCTGGTGGTACAGGAAAAACTTTTTTGATTTCATTAATATTAGCAACAATTCGCTCACAAAATAAAATTGCACTTGCACTCGCTTCGTCGGGAATCGCAGCAACTTTGCTTGAAGGTGGTCGAACAGCCCATTCAGCACTAAAATTGCCATTAAATATGCAAAGCAATAAAACTCCAACCTGTAACGTTTCGAAGAACTCTGCAATGGCAAAGGTTTTGCAGCAATGTAAATTGATTGTTTGGGATGAATGCACGATGGCACATAAAAAATCTTTGGAGGCTTTAGACAGAACCTTAAAAGATCTACGGAGCAATAATAACCGATTTGGTGGTGCAATGATTTTATTAGCAGGAGATTTTCGTCAAACATTGCCAGTGATTCCACGATCAACGCCAGCTGATGAACTCAATGCATGTCTAAAGTCCTCCAATTTGTGGAAACATGTCAAAGTACTTCATTTAAGCAAGAATATGCGTGTCGAGTTGCAAAATGACCAATCTGGAAACATATTCTCTAAACAACTCATTGACATTGGTAATGGCAAATTACCTATAGACATGTTGACTGGCTGCATTAACTTTCCTCAAAGTTTTTGTCAGTTAACTCAATCAAAAGATGAACTTATTCAGAAGGTGTTTCCAGATGTTTCTCAAAATTACAGAAACCATGATTGGTTGAGCGAACGAGCTATACTGGCTGCAAAAAACATAGATATAAATGAATTAAATTTCAAAATTCAAGAACAAATTACAGGCGAATTGAGGATATATAAATCAGTTGATTCGGCTACTAATCAAGATGATGTAGTCAACTATCCACCGGAATTTTTAAACTCGCTGGATTTGCCAGGATTGTCACCTCACAATCTTCAATTAAAGGTCGGATCGGTGGTTATAATGTTGCGAAATATCAACCAACCGCGTCTTTGCAACGGTACACGGTTAGCGATAAAAAAATTACTAAACAATGTGATAGAAGCAACTATACTCAAAGGAAAGTATAAAGGAGAAGATGTTCTCATACCGCGCATCCCAATGATTCCGACTGATGTGCCATTTGAGTTTAAACGACTACAGTTTCCAGTGCGGCTTGCTTTTGCTATGACTATAAACAAGTCCCAGGGGCAATCATTAAGTGTTTGTGGTATTAATCTAGAAAACCCATGTTTCTCACATGGTCAATTGTATGTTGCCTGTTCCCGTGTTGGAAAACCATCAGATTTGTTTATCTATGCGCCAGGTAATCAAACAAAAAACATCGTATACCAAAAAGCACTACAATGATAATAATAATAATTATTTATGATTCACATGATTAACAATAAAGCGATTACTTACTTTTAAATCCTTATATATGTTTTATTTAATTATTTTTTATTCACAACGCCCTATCACCAGGGTGACGGTTCTGTTCAGGAGAATTTTTTAAAATACGTAGGCACAAAAACTGCCACATTACAAATCTTTTTGACAGGACGAAGTCTGTCGGGTCAGCTAGTGTTTAATATTTTCAGCGATAATTCTTGTAACCCTATAAAATCTTCTTCATTGGTGAATTCCAACTCTTGATCATCTCCACTATGTATATCTATTTTGACAACTATTATAATTTGTTCTTATTCCATTGAAATTCCAAAACACAAATTAAACTCATAAAAACATACAAATACGAAATTATGACATCAGGAGCAACAATTTGATCATTCATAATACAGCATAAACTACTTTTAAATTATTACGTTACATATTAACTAATTTTATACGTAACAATTCACCTGTTATAGAAATAATAACTACAATTATCTGTTACATTCATAAACGTTCAAAACTAAGGTATTAAATTTTATGGGTACAGTTCTAAACTATAATCTCATTTTGGAGAGAACCATAGGCAGATAATTGCTCAAATAAATAATAAAATATAGGTCTAGTTAGTTGTTTTATTAATTAATCTATCATTTATGGAAAAATCAATAAAGCACAGCTTCATATATAATAATTATAATATGAATTTGCACTGAGTTAATATTAAATTACTCTTTATTTTCAAATAAATGTTTTTATATGATAAATATGATAATTTTTTAATATGAATTTATATTTTTCTCGGTGTAAAATAAGCAACTTTCTGCTCTGTTTAATAAACCACAATTTTGTCTATGCTTTTTATGAAAGCGGTTACACGAAGATCAAAAGCTCAAACAGAATCTTTCGCTTCTCTATTAGTATTAATTCTGTGACATTGGCAAATACAATACTTGGATTATTTTGTGTACGGCAACCTACAATATTCGTACTTAAAAGTAATAGTCATTTCTATGATTACGAAATCCATTCATTCATTCAAATGGAAGGTATACTTTATCTCCGGCTGATTATCTTTGCAAAGTATTTCCACAAAAAATATGTGGTACCCACTTTTTATCTTTGTCCGCAAACATAAATTGCATGAAAATATAAACTGTTCACAAACATAACAAAAACTATTTGAACTTTGTACTTTTTAATTAAATTTGAAACAAGTTATTTTTGATACACCATGTAGGGTAGTTAAGAAAAATAAAAGTGGAAAATGTGACGAGTATTTCTTTAGAGTTAATTCTAATTTGAGTTTGAAAAACTATAACATAAATAATGCATTTTTATTGTTGGAGATGTACATAACAAAAATCCTTTACTTACATATTTAATAACAAACAAAATATTACACAATTTTTTATTATTTGAGGCGAATTCACATTTTCCACTGCACATAATAGATGGTAGTCATACGCATTAGTTTACATGGATAATGAAAACAAATTGTATGTTTTTTCGTGAAGAACCGTATCTTTATCTATCTCAGTATGTCGCAAAATATTTTTGCGAAGATTTCGTCGCAAACTTGGAATGCTTATTCTGTGCTCTATCTATGACTCTATGTATTCTTCGCGCCGTTATCCTCCCCTTTTACATGTTATTTTAGCGTTTCATATATATGGAGTAAATTCAATTTTAGCGTTATTATGTACTATGTGGAAAAACCCTGAAAAACGTTGATTTATATTTTTAAATTGACAACTTACGATGTGAAAATATTATCCCTCGTCAGAACCCCTTCTGAATTATAAGCACCTCCTCGAGAATTTTAAATAAAAAAGGGGGTGGTGTGGCACCTTCTTGGAAAGGGATTTTAGTCCTCTATTCAGCAATATAAGGTTTTTTCAAATTTGGTGCGATCATAACTGAGAAAATTGATTTTTAAGATAGATAATGCCTCTATCAAAAAGCTTTACGTAGAATGGGGATAATAATATCGTATAATATTAAGAATGTTTTTTCCAATGTATTTTACAATTAAATTAAATGTTCAAAATAACCACCATTCACTTCTCGTACAATATTTTGTATGACCCCAGGGGTTATTTTGTTAATTGCTTCCTTTATCCTAACTTTCAATTCAGCAATATTGTCTGGTCTATTAAAATATACTTTAGATTCTCAATAATCCCATAAGAAGTAATCGAGACGTGTCAAATCGGGGGATCTAGCCAGCCATTCTATCGTTCCGCGTCTTCCAATTCATATATTGGGAAAAACAGCGCTTAAATTATTTCTAACTATACATTAAAAATGCGTGTGGAGCTCCGTCTTGTTATTACTAAATAGATCGATTTATCTCATTTGGATGATTAACATCAGGTAAAAGTATTTGTAATATAGCTACTAAGAAGTTAATAAAAAAATCCTGATAAACATTACCATTAGACTGCAAAACGTGTTGACCAAGGTATTTATTATTAAACAGAAACCTCCTTTTGAGCTCTTGTTTTATTTCTACAACCAATCAAAATTAAAATGTCTATTCTTTGAGTCTCGGACAAACGAGCCAGAACTAAATTTAATACACGCACAAATATTATACTGACGTCTTTTATTAATTTTAAATACCTAAATGACAGCAACCTACTTTTTGACTAATATTTTAGTATCTACAAAGATTTTTCTTGATTTTGAGTATGATAGATTTGAAAATACCTGATAATTTCTAAAGTATATTTTAACAGACCAGACAATTTTGCTGATTTGAAAGTTAGAATAACGGAAGAAATTAACAAAATAACAATTAGTTATACCGATGTATGGTAGTGACTCGTTTTTGAACCAATTCTATTTATTTCATATTCTTCAATATTTGCATCTTTTTCTCAGCCCATTCTCTGCTTGTTAGCTAAGCAGCTCCTTCTTCTGCTTTCTCTCTTCTTAAGACTTCGTGTTTTTTCTTCTACTATTCAGCCTCTTGTAGGGAAATGTCGGCCGAGAGGTCTCCTTGAAATTCGTTTCTCATCCTTTGCCCATTTAGCCCATAGATCTTCCATCATTCTGTCGAAGTGGTCTCTCTCTCCATTATCGTCGTCTCGATCTCGTGAATCTTACTATATTCTAAATATTCAGATTTCCTCTTATAATTTTGCTTCTTATTCGATATCTTAGACTCACTCTTTCAATAGTTCTCAATGTTTTCATCTATACTGCCCTCATCATGTACTTCGTTGTTTTTTTGTGTCCGCTCGAGGTCTCCCTGCTTATGTAATTATAGGTCTTATAAATTTGTATATGCGTTATTTACTCAATACCTTTTATCGCTATGTTCAGTGGTTATAGAAATACAATATGAAAATATTCTTATTTCAATTTAATCGCTTAAATATCTAACAATTATTTGAAGATACTTTCTATTGAGATGAACTAACGCTGTCACAAGCTTTGGGTTTGGATTCGTTAATTAAACCACACACTGTAGCTAGACAATCTTGCCTTGCTTTGTTTTCAAGATTCTCATCAAAAACACCATTGAATCTAATGTTGGGTACATATTCCAATGGCGGATCCAGTTTCTCTTGTCTTTTAGCGTAAGCTAGTAAAAGATTGTCAGATAGCGTACTAGATACACAGGAATTGATGTCATCAAATGATAATCCGTTTTCGTTGGCACACTAAAATTGGAAAAAAAAGTATTAGTAGAAGTTCACGAATTTATGAAAATATTACGTGTCCTCCCCGGCAGCTAAAGTTTTTGTGGGAGTACGGCCAGTGTGCTTTCAGTCACGTCAATTATACATTAAAGCAATCAGAAACTAGAAATATTATATTATTATTGCAAAATTAATTAGTCTTTTGAGTGTACTAACAAGTGTGAACGTGCAGAAATAAATTCAGCAGATATTTTAACATATTAAGTAAGTACGACATTCATTTGATAATTCTGACATTTAAATTCCTTTCAAAGGTGGATTTTATTTTGCATGTTGGTAGTCTCACCCTAACATTCGTTAGAGGTAGCCACATAATTTGTAGAAATAAATGGCCATTTATTTATTTCTGCGCAGATAGGCGTACCTTCGTTCTATTGCCAAAGTATATCAGGAAAAACTCAAATCGTGGTAATTATATTCAAGAAAATCTAAGGATAGCATTAGAAGCTATCAAAAAGAGTTCTTTTGTAAATGAAGTCTCAAAAACTCATCACATTCCTAGTAAAACTCTTGAAAGGAAACTGAAGAATAATATGTTCTCGATTGGTAAAATGGGAACAGACAGCAAGTAAAAATAAGTTAGTGCTATATATTAAAAATCCGAAAAAATTTTTTCTATGATAAAAATATTCCTATAGAAAAATAGTTCGTAACACCTTACAAATATAATCGTTTACTTTCAAGTTATCTCAACATAACACATAATAAAGGAAGAAAATGATTATTCTGTTTTACCCCACGTAACACCAATAATAATTAATTTTAACGATTCTAGTTCGAATAATTCAGCTTTTCATATTAATACGGTGAAAAGCTGATTTAAAATATTCAGTAGACATTTACATAATGAATTATAAAACATATGAAACTAATGCGTAATAAGTAATTTGAGGAAAATGATAATCTACAGTTACCTTGTTTCTAATTGCAAAGTAATTTTTGAAAACCTTCAATAATATATTTTTAGAATATCCAATATAAGAATTCTGTTATAATATTGTTACGATCGCGTCTACGCCTAAAATTCAGCGAAAGCGCGGAGCCTTTGATGAAGTTGGAAATACTCGGAATCCGTTTGATGTTTGTTTTATAAAAAATTTGATCAAAGCAGGCGGTTTTTTACATTGTTTCGGTTGAACTGAATTTCTAGGAAGATCAATTTATTTAGTAGTTTTGTTTCTTTATTTGCTAGAATTCGTTTGGATATATAAACGAGTTTCTTTAGCGCAATTTAGTTTAGTTTATAAAATAGTCATGGTAAACGGATCGAATTAGAAAGTAAACGAAGAAGTTAAGTAAATTATATAAGTTAGTTAAGTGATAGTAATAAGTGTTTTATATATTAGTTAAGTAAAGTGTAAACTATTTGAATAAATTAAGAACGTAAGAGACAGTATTCATTAATTCACTCCACGAATAGAAATAGTATAATAAATAAGAAAAATATTATATTATATTATTGTCTATTATAATATAATCAATTCTTTTAACGACAGAACGCTGCTAAAAGCGACAAAATCCTATGTTAGTTTTTTTTTCGCAGAAAAGAACGACAATAAACTATTAAATGAAAAACTTCATGGAACCCTAATGCTGAGACACTCAACTTTTCAACCACCGTTGTCTTTGTGGCCCGCCGCCGTTACACACATTTCGCCGTTTTAAGCCATCATGAATTGTCTTTGTATAGTATTTATGCGTGAAATGTTTTCTCTCACGTTGGATAATGGTCTAGAGAAGTAACATATGAACTGATATCTGAAATGTCCGTACAATGGAAAATTCTTTGATTGCTATCAACTTACATTGTTGAATTTAATTATCAGATATTTGTCCGTCTAAATTAGAAATATGTCGACAAACAATATTATCAACAATACTGATTTTTCAAAGAGTAGCTGCTGTATTTTCCATAATGTGGGTAAAAGGGATAAAAAGAATATTATAAAAAAAATTACCCATAGCATATAAATACTTGGCAAACTGTTTCACCTCAAATAGAGTAAAGTTCGAAAAACAGTCGGTGGTGCTGGCAGGTCAACTAAAACTCTAATTCTAAATGTTCAATGTAAACATCTCGTGTGACAATTTGAATAAAAATCAACTGAACTATTCTTTTTCATTAACAATATGAACACTTTTTCAACACGGGAGTAACTTGTTATATATTAATTAGATAATAATTTAATGACAAATTTTCGAGAAGATAATTTTGAAATATCGGTGAATTAGTAAGTGTTGTTAAGGAATGTGCCAGTATACCAACCTATTTTATGTAAAACATCAATGAAGATGTGATTGAACAATTCCATAGAATAATAACCATATAAGAAGATATATTAGTGATCACAATATTCACACACACATGATTAGTTTTCATGATCTAATAACAATATGTGATGCACAATTTTTGTGAATCTGTGATGGATTTTTGATTGAAATAATTAATTCATCAAACCTAAGGAAGTTGATTTTCCTTGAATCCACACTTACTTCACTAGCAACTTCCAAAGCATCTTCTTCCGATCTGTTAATGCTACAGTATATAAATCCAATCATTTTGGCTTGGGTGGTGTTTTGATTAATGGCGCAGGCATGTATTCTGTTTAAAAGGCATTCTCTTTCGCCATGTTGACAAGTAAATTCTACTGATCCATCATCATTTATCACATAATCCTGAAATACATTAAATAGTTTCACATAATTTGGATTAATTCTCAATTTATGGATAAAAACAAAGTACTTTAAGCAAAGACTATGTATTATAATTCGACTTATCTACAAGTAGCAAACAAATATTGCTTTACAATTCACTTGAAACAATAAACATCATTCATTAATAATATAAAATATTAATGTAATGTAATATTTATGCATGCTTCGCAATATTTTGATTAAAGAAAATATTGAATTAGCCACAGTTCCGTTTTTTCAAAAACAATAGTGGGGAAATCTGTTTATCTAGTAACTAAACACGTACAAATCCTCTAAAAACAGTCGCATTTGATTTTCTAATCACGCCTACTGTTAACAGGCTACGGCAAGTCAATTTCTTCTTCTTCTTCTTCTTCTTACGTTAGGACTATGTCCTGTATTTTCATCAAGGGTTTGCCAGGAGTAGTTGTCGTCCAGGAGGTCGAGTTGCGTCTGGTTTCTTGCCCATCTTACTACATCCTGAATATCGCACATGTCCCTTATTTCTTCATTTTTCTTCTGATCGAGTAACGTATGTCATGTTATTGATCTCAGAGTGCGCATTTTTGTTGTTCTTAGGAGCCGTTTAGTGGTTGTGTTCTCCGCTCTAGTTTCTATTGCATATGTCATGACCGGCCTTACGCAAGTTTTATATATTCTAATTTTACATTTTGTGCTCATGTATTTATTTTGCCAAATCAAATCTCTAAGGTATCCTGATATTAATGCTGCCTTCGTTGTTTGTGCTTTTACTTCTTTCTTTAGATTTCTATCGCTTGTTACGTTTGTCCCTAGATATTTGAAGGACATCACTTGTTCTACACTCTGATCGTAGATCGCTAGTTTAAATCTTCTCGGTTCTTTAGATATTGTCAGAGATTTTGTTTTTTTTTTTGTGGATATATGCATGTTGTACGTGTTCGCTATTTGTTGGAATTTATATAGGAGCTTCTGTAGGTTATCTTCGTCTTCCGAGATGATTACTGCGTCATCAGCATAGCATATTATTTTTATCTCTTTGTCTCCCATTCGGTATCCTCTTCCGGCTTGCTTTACTTCGTTGATGATTTCGTCCATTATAATATTGATCAGGATTGGGCTTAGGCTATCCCCTTGTCTGATACCAGTTGCCACAGGTATTTTATTGCCTAATTTGTTTGCCGTTCTCACAAAGGTATAATTATCGGTGTTAAGTTTTTCGATAACTCTTATTATATTGGGGTGAACGTTCCTTTTTTTTAGTAGATTTATAACATCAGTTAAGCGTATCATATCAAACGCTTGGGTGAGATCAATGAAGCACATAAATGCTGCCTTATTAAACTCTATGGCTTTTTCAGTTATTTGGCGCATTATAAATATAGCATCTATAGCAGATCTGTTGTTTCTGAAACCTTGCTGTTCTTCACATATCCCGGTAGACATTACTTCTTCTGCTAAGATTTTAGTGAATAGTTTCAGAACCGTACTCATCAGGCTAATGCCTCGATAATTTTGGGGATCGGTTTTTTCTCCCTTTTTGAAAATCGGTATCAGAATACTTTCTTTCCATTCAGATGGTACATTTTTGACCTCTAGTATTTTATTGAAGAGGGATTGTAGTTCATCATACAGTTTGTCGCCTCCATATTTGATCATTTCGTTTGTTATTTCGTCGATGCCTGAGGCTTTTATGTTCTTTATTTTGGCTATCATTTGTTGTATTTTATGCAGGGAGAAAATCCTATTTTGTATTCCATTGATGTTTTCATCTTCATAGGGTAATTCCTGTGCTGATACGTTAGCTTGTGTTGAACTATAAAGTTTTTCAAAATGTCTTTCCCATTCGTCTGCCGTGATTTTTGTATTTTGTATGTATTCGTTTATTGGTTTTCTCCTATCCCTCAGAAGATTCCACATTTTTTTCTGTCCCTCATATAAGTCATGTTCCATATCATTCGAAAACTTCTCCCAGTGATCTCTTTTAATTTTTCGAATATTTTCGTTGACTCTATTTCTCACAGCTTTATAGTCATTATACGTACGCAATTCAATTTACTGTCTTTAACTACTAACCTCGTAGATTGTAAATTATATATTCCAGTTTTTTGTTGACAGAATTGTTCATTTCACAAAGCTGTGTGTTTGGTTCTGTCGTTCAGACATCTTGTAACTAGTGGGCATTTCGTTGAGTTAACGCGTCCTTGTTGATCTAGTTGATATAAATGGTCATTTTGAAGTTCTTGGAAATAAATTCCGTGCAGTTAGTGCAGTACAATGAAAAAATCCTTGCTGAGCTGCTTAAAATGAATACAATTGTGTTCGATAAGGTCTTCGGGGATTACATGAAGATCTGTGATGAGTTTAAATATCAAGTCTTGATTTAGATCGTTGATGCAACATGGGCGGGCGGTTGTCTTTAGTGAAGGTTTACGTGAGGTAAGGACTAGATTCAAGTTACTTAAACTTCAGTTAGGGCCCTATAACAGTGATATTTTCCAGTAGATTGCATTTTGGTCACAGTTTTTCAGTATAGACCAAGATAAAGACCTCTCTAATAAAGACAAATTTCAGTACTTGATTCTGCCATCAAATTAACATTACCCTAAAGCTTCAGCAGCTTTGAGGGACCGTTTCGGTTGCTCATTCCAAGAATACAAACGAGGTCGTCAACGGCCAATGGAAGGAAATATTGCCATGAAATTAGGTGATGTTAGACTTTCCCACAGTCCATGGGTTTTTGGAGAAACGCATGCGTTGTTATGCGATCTATGATCCAATTGGCAAGAAAATACAACTCGTTCATTTGTATCTGTTATTTATTAATAATTTGCGTATTCCGATATTTACAGTAATCACTGTGATTTGGTTTTGCTATACCGAGTGATGACTGGATTTCCGACCCCACTATTTTATATTTTGATTTGATTTTGAGAAAAAAAAATACAAATAAAGTTAGGCATTTGTATCATGCAAATCTTGTATAAAAAACATTATTGTGTAGAGCACAAGAAGCGAGAGAGGTTTATTCACAAAGTGTTGAAGTAAACGTACATGCTGCTGTGCATTATTATCTTACTCTAAATGCAAGGGAACTTAGTTCCGAATTGGGTACTCATCACCATGGGTTTTGAAGGAACGCAAGAAAGATATTTTGTTGAATTATTAGAAAATAATATCTATGTTACAATTGAAAATGTTGACAGTTCCAACGCAATGAAAATATATTTAAATATAATGTTCTTCAACTTTCAATGTTTAGTGGATATTCGATTTTGGAAAGCATTCTCTATCAAACAGTATACATTTCCAAATACATTATGTACATAACCATCTGGACCAGTTATCATTATATACGATACTTGATCCAACAATTACGATCGATGGAAATTGATAATAATGTCGATAATGACTATATCTGATTACATTGGTGGAATGGTGAAATATTTAGATTAGATGAAATGAGATTCTTCACAAACTAATGATGTCTATTAAACCAATCTTCTTATCATATTTGTCGGTATTGTGAATCCATTGAAAAATTATACTTATACTATAAGGTATATGTATATAAGGCACTGTAACCTGTAATGTTCTATATAATCGTAACAGCAAAAGTAGATTCGGAAAAAAGCTAATTTGTCTTAGAAATACTTTTAATGCCACGCATTATTGCTATGAGGGTTTATCGAGAGAAGATCTATTGAATCATTTATCTCTATATATAAGTCCTACAACCCATTTGAATATTGTTTAAGGTTTGTTAAATAAAAATATTGTTAGAACAGATAAGAGAGAATAAATAAGATCAGATAAGAGATGATAAATATCTACGTACATTCTATGAAATATCTTTCAGATATTTTTTAGATATATTATAGATTTCGTTGTTAATTACTGTCTGTCTAATTTCCTATTCAAACATTTCATCGTATTTTCTCGTCCAGGTGTAACGAATGTTATTTTTAGACAACTATGAATTGGATATTGATTCCATTGCCACATTCATTAATTCATTCGTTTATCTATCCTATGATATTTCTTTGAATATCATAATCGTTATGATATCAGATACTTTTAGCCGCATCTTTATAATAGAATTGAAAAAGCGAACATACTGTCTTAGGCAATTTAGTGTATAGTTCTCTACAGAAACTTTATATGTTAATAGACAATGTAAGATGTCAGATTGATGGAAACTGGACTTTTCATAGGTTACTTTAGTTACGATAATTATATTTTCATGTTTCAAATATCATACACAAATCTGATGGATAAATAAGTTTTAGCACTCATAAAGAGAAACATGTTTAGAATGTTGATTTAAAGTTACATTCTACATGAAAAAACAATTATAGGAACCTAGAAAAAAATACGTAAATATTATTTTGAATGTGCTACGTTTTATGGAATGATTTATGAGTGGTTATATACTCATAGAAGAGGCTGATGCTGAACAGGCTTCTTCATCCACTGTAACTCTACCTATAATGACTAATAGAATTTGTTCTATAGCTAGCTGATGAAGTAGATATTTCAACCTAACAGGTATGTTTAGATATCTTCAAACTTACTCTAAGTAAATTTTCCTGACGATAGTGAATGATCATTGTACTCCAAAAACAAAAAAGAACAATGGACTTGATCTGAGAAACGTGCTCCGAAGTAAGCAAAAACTGTTTTGTCGATAATAAGGACATTTCCACCGTTTTGAAATTCCAAATGTATAATCTTCTCTTATTTATTTAGGTGTTTCAAAAAAATGAAGAGGTGATGGCAGAGGCAAATACATATTCTGCAAAACTTAACTAAGTGGATTGAGTTAAAAGGAGATATTGTAGAAAATGAAATCTTTTTATTATAAACTAAACAATTTTCCCTGTCAAATGCCCTCTCATAATATTACTATATCTTTTTTCTGTGTCTGAAATAGATTTTTATCATTATAAAAATAAGTTTTCCAAAAAAATACATAACAGGCCTGTGGAAAAGTTGTGATGATAATATTGAATAGTTTATGACTTATGGATGAAAAATACCAAAAAATTATTTGTGGTCTTAATGTTGGTCGTTAAATGGTCGTTATTCTGACATTTTTTTTGCTGCTTATTTATATTTTATGTAGAGTGAAGGGTATTTCACAAATGCAGAATTGCTTATAGAAATTACTTTTACTACAAAATGAAACATTTAACTTAATGTATCTATTGTTCAAAATGATCTTTATTAACTTACATACAGTGATAGAATCTATTTTCAAATAATTCGCAGACATTTGAAGTCAATAACTGACATTCTCGAACTTGAATATTGGCACCAGAAACAGAATGTCCTTTTGTTTAGATCTGTCGATCATAAAAGTAATTCTGATGTTATCAGACCGGTACAGAAAAGTTGGTGTGTATCATTATATTGAAAAAATATTTCACTTTCCACATGTGAAATCTCAACTTTAGCCATCTAGATTATCAGAAATAAAGAAAGGCCTGTAATGTGGCCCGAACATACTATTGCCATTGGGAATGATTTTCAATAATATTAATATTAGACGAGTACATGAATGTTGAGTGATTTTTATTCATTTGTGATTTAGTTCCGGATATTATTTTTCTCCAAATACTTGTGAATTATTTTTAGTCAGGCGACTATTGAACGTTACAGAGGTTCATGATTAAAACAGAAAAAGTACCCAGTTTGTTAAAAACCTCTAAAACTATCTTTCAAACGCCATCAAAGACATTTTATTCATGATAGCCTCTCTTGTATATTCAAAAAATTAGCTAACCACATTTTCCAGCAGAATCTTTCTTGTGCTCTTGTTTTGATAAACTTTGGAGATACCGTTATGGCGGTATTTATAAAATACGCCGCAATTAATACTGGCTTGATATGAATTTGAAAATATGGTTTTAACCTGCAATTGCATCATTCAAATGAATGGTAAAATACTTACAGCGTTTCCATATGGTATCAGATCGATCAAAATAGTTGAATCTGCTTCAGAACCTAGAGCTTCGTATGTCGGATATAACTGCTGTGCTATGAATTCATGACAATAGGGGCATAAACCCTCATAATAAAGTTCTAACTTCACTGGATCCTGGAATCAATTCATCGATTTTGGATTCATTGTAGATACTAAATAGGTATTAATAATACAGAAACAATTTTTTCTTAGATATTCGTTTTAACTTTCAATATTACATTCACATCATATTTCACCAATCTGGGTGAATCTAACAAGAATATTTTATCGGAAAATGGTAGTATCTATTTCATTGTATCCTAAATAGGAATTAAGAACTGGTTTCCAAAATTGAGCTACAGAAGACAATCCAACTTAATATTTGACAGTATTTCTTGCATACTTTCTAAGGCATTGCAGAAATACGTTGATCTTTTTTAAAGAGACCCGTTTATACGATACAGACGTTTGTCATTCGTTAATTCCTTCTTTGCCGGTTCTCAATACCTTATTTTTGAATATGGAATATACCAAATGTGTTTGAGAATATCTTCTTCTTCTATTTCTATATGGTGGAACCCGCTGACGACGTTAAGTGTGGAGAAGTATTGAATTTCTAATTTACCCAAGATGTCTGTAGTGTTAGAAATTGGATAATCTACCGAGGGTGTCTTATAAGTAATGTCGGTTTTTGTATATGATACTCCTAAAATTAAACATGACGTAACTTGTTAAGACTAGTAGCTAATTCTATTTTCCATTTTTCTCTCTTCTTTTTCTGATGTCGCAGTACGTTTTTATAGTAAATAGATAAATATGAAATTCTTATATTGTAAAAACATTATTGAAAATAAAGCAGTCGTGGTAGGAAAGTACATGTGTGAAATTGAAGAGAAAGAAAGAAATTGAAAGAGTTAATGAGCGAGCAATTCAGCGTTGGATTCATCGTGTTAATAGTGGAAAATAGTAGATATTAGACTCTTCAAGATCGTTCGTGCTCAGGCCGCCCATCTGCATAAGATATTGGACTCCCTTGAACCTTATAAAAATATCATACATCGATAAGATCTATAAAAGTGATCGAATAGTGCTAGATGAATTAACCGAGGTCTAAACGAAATCTCATTGTCCTGTCGAAAGATGATCATTTTATTAGACGCAGTGCTACTTGCGATAAAAAATAGATTGATCTAAACAATCTTAGCAAGGGAAATTAGTCATTAGACAAAGGACAATTGCCAGAACCCGTTGCAAAGAGATGTCGAGTGGAGCGGAAAGTCTTGTTGTGTATCTGGTGGAATTATAAAGGTTTAGTGTACTTCAAAATCATCCAGATAGTCAAGGTATCACTGCCGATATAGTGAATTCGGAGTTCGGAAATATTCACATTTAATTAACCAATATTCTTCGAAAGTTACGAGGAATAATTTCGGAGAACTCGAAGGTATTGAACTCCCACCACATCTAGCATTTAATCCGGACCTTGCGCAGTCGGATTATTATTTATTCAGATCTATGGCGAAAATCTTAGGAAAAATTTTAATCCAAAGGAGATTAAAATGCATTGCGACAATTTTTTGCATCTAAACCCAAAGAATGATGTTACCAAGGTTTCAAACGTCTCTGAACGTTGGGTTGAAACCGTAGAATCCGATGGACCGACATTATTTATGAGATATGCTCTATATAATGATAATATATTCGCAAGAGATAAAAAATGATAATCGGTTAAATCGATTTCTGATTTTCTAACTAGACCTGTCACTTTTATTTTATAATCTCGTCTGTAATATCTTTAATAGTAACTCTCTTATTTACGTGTGATGGCACCTTGGGATTCTTTATCAGGTATTTGGACCTGGGTGATGTTTTGTGATTCAAATTTAATATAATTGGGCTCTGTTACCTTCTTGCATAGGTGGTATAGAATTGTCTATGATGAGTTCAGAGTCTGGAAAATCGAGATTGGCTTGTAGAAATTTGAGATTATCAAAACCTATGAAACTATTGAATGTATTTTTGAGTTTATAGAGGTAGAAATTGAAATTTTCGTTCTTACGGAATTCTTTAAATGTGGGTATAGTGGCAAAAATATTGTAAATAATTTTGGAAGATGAAGGTTACAATGAAAAACTCATATTTGATACTATCATGAAAACACTTGGAAATATTTGATAGCACTAGCATCGACAAGGAGCGAGTGTAGCTCTGTAGAAATTGTCGTAAATACTTCCATCTTATCCGTTCGGGTCATAAAAATAGATTCCGTTAACTTTTTCAATGTAAATCTTATTTTGTTTTGTTGTTTCCGAGGTCTCCAAAATTTCCGTGCTTGGTTTCAATTCTGTGTTATAGCGTCTATTATTCTGAAAGTTTCGATCTTGAAACCTACCGAATTTTTGATTATTACCAAAAAATACCTTATAATTGTGTGAAATGAAATGATGAGTGGTTACCATTGTGAAGATCTAAAAGGAGTTGGCAATTTTTGTTGGGGATTACTGCTCATATGGCTGCTGATTTTTGGTTAAGGGTTTACTGCTTCCTAGTGATATTTTATATTGCTAGGGTGTACTGCATTACCTTAGATTCCAAACTTTTTGCTCCGATAGTAGATCCTAAGGGTTCTCCAAGTAATTTCTTATTACTAGCCTTTAAATTGATATCGCTGTTGTGGAGCTCAATTGAATTGGTTATTTTATTTAGAAGGCTATGTATTTTTCGTCGTATTGTTGTGGAGATTACTTGACGCAGATTTGATAAGTATCTTGCAAGGTTGGATCCAGGGTCTTGACAAAGGGGGGTCATTAGTATTAGGACGAGTCCTCCCCCAAAGACATGGCATTTTAAGCCTCTTACCCACAAAATATAAGTTAATTACGTTGTTTTTGACATTCATATTAATTAGTTTATGTCAGATTCTTCTACTTCTTAGTCTTAAATTTCTTGAGCATTTAATTTTTGTTTTATTAGGTATTGTTTTGGTATTCGAAATATTTGGGGGTATTGGTTGCCTTTATCCACGGTATAAAATAATATAAAATAATAAAATAAAATACCAAGTTGATTAATCAGGGTTTAGGAGGGTTGGTCATGACCCTCCCCACGACTCCTTGGATCCGCGCTTGGTATCCCCATGACCCCCCTGGATCCGCGCTTGGTATCTTGTAAGTTTAATAATGTTGGTCCTCTAATTTTTCAAGCTTTGGTATGTTGACATTATTATCTCTGTCCATCTTCATATCTTCTTATCATTTTACGTAACTTTCTTTGGAATATTAGATAATTCGGACACTTTTAGTATCTTAGAAATGGCTTAAAAGAAGAGAGCTAGATGTCTGAGTGTTTTGTATCGAAATTAATCGTTGTGCCACATATGGTACATTCCCTATTTAAAATCAATGCAGGTAATTGGTAGAAGGAAAGCGTTGACAGATATCTGTATAGTTAAAATATGTCCCTCTTTATAATAATCGACATTTAATACCTACATTTATCCAGCGTTTCTAAACAAACCCATCAATTTTTTTTAAAATTCGTAGTCATCAAAATAAGCTGACAAATACATAAAATGCATCACAACTATTTGCAATAAACAGTACTCGACAGTCCAGTTTCATTCGATGCGATTGTGTTTTTTGTTGCTGCTTTGTTCGCCCACTAGTAAAACTAAAGTAATGTAACTGGCGACAATTGATTCCTTGCGTAACTTAACTGCTGAACGTGTTTAATTTGAAAATATATGAAATCTATAGGTGGAGTTGTAATTAGTCGACTCGTCACCCTTTTTAGTATAACGTCTTATTCGAATATAAATTAACTGGAGAGAAGTTTAAATACAAAACGGTGAAATTAATGAAGGTCTTCTTGTTTCACCCCAATGCGCCTCAGATGGCAATTTCGACTTTACAGTAAGAAACAACAATTATTGGATGAATTGTTGAAAGAGTAGTTAAGATTAATTGATTGTTTGCAGGTATCGTTTATAGTTTGGAAATTTTTTTATTGCAACTTAATAAATCATTTCATTTTTGAGTTTATTTAGTGTAAATACTGTTTGTTCTTGGACTGAATCTGAGTTATAACATGGAGTAACTGTAAATAAATTATAATTTTTATTCTACATACACCTAATTTGTGTTATATCCATTTTGTAATATATTGGAATCAATTTACGATAGAAACCGATTTAGTGAAATAATATTAAGTTGTTACCTGTATACTGAATCCAATACAGAAAGCACAAACTAAGAAACATAAATTTTTTGTGAAAAACATTTTGTTTTATTATTGAAATATTGTGTACAACAAAGGTTGTAATATTATCAACGATTTTTCAAAGGAATTTATATCAAATCACATATTTTCAAGTGGTCTGGAGATATCAAAATAAAGTAGAAATGAATATTAAAGTTGATACGTACGCAAAATTCATTGATCGTTATTATAAATGGTTGACGATTATATAGCTAAACTATTTTTTAAGTCTACGTGATCTGTATCAAATACATTTATATGTGAAGTTCATTGGCATACGTACTTTTCAAGTATGAAAACCAAAATAATTAATTATAATAATTTGTATGGAAGTAATAGTTGGTATATTTATTAGGAGCTACTGAAAATACTTTCGTAGTTGTTCCCGTTTAGTTGAATTTCGAATTTTGGTTGTTGTTTTTATCGAATACCTGAGGTTTGCTCACTAGTTATAATGAATAAAAGTAAGTGAGGTTCTGATATTAGTTGAATGAATTTTGTATCTGAGAATTAAATGTACTAGGGATTCCAAAATTTGCTAATGTTTGCAATGTTTTTAGGCTTGAAAAAGATCAAATAAAAAATCGAAACGTTGGCATTTGAAAAAACTCTTGGGTAGTTTTATTTTGAGTCCTCATTCCACAACCCGTAAATTGTTTGCAAAAACTTTTTTTTTAAATGTAGGATATATTTGAGAATATCTGCACACACTTATACGTCTAATAAAAAGATAGACACGTGAAACTTATCTTATGCAACAACAGATAGAGAAACTCTTTAATGTGCTGGGCTCTACAAAGTAACAAAGTAAGTGGATAATCTTCCATTTTCAAGACTGTACCAATTGAATTTAATAAGAGTTCGTATGTTGTATACATATAATTTTTTTATAGAACATTATTACATTTTTTAGCTCTGGAAGGTCTGCTCCATCTCTTCCCCCTTGTGTAGAGCTTAGGGGATGACAATTGTAGCTTTGAATAATTATAACTCATTAAAAAACTGCGATTTTTTAAAAAAACAATTTTCTGCTGTTAATGACGAAATTTTATTTTTAACCATTGAGGTCAGTATTATAGTTTCTTTTAAACTTTCTGACTTGATAATAATTTGCTTCGCAGTATTTTAAAATTTAAACTACGTAACCTCTTTCAAGAAGATGCTATTTTCCTGGAGTTTTTTATCCTACCTCGCAAAGTGTTTCACTACTCTTTCGAAGTATCTAATCCCTTGCTGAAATGGAAACGGCATTCGCAGTATAGATGATCTTCTGACTCTATGATTTGCTCACCAAATTTGCAGTTAACATCCTCTACCATACTTATAATCTAAAGGTGGTATTTGACGAAACATTTCTCTGTCAGAAGACCAACGACCAGTTTAATATCGTTTCTGGACATGACAAGAACATCCTCAGACTTCTTAAAGATATATAACTTCGCTATGAAAGAAATTTCGAAGCATTTGAAAAAACATTCATGATTTTTTGATAAATTCATAATTTTCAGCTGCTTATGATTTTTTGAGGCTGCAATTTTCATTCCTTATTCTCTAGCCACCTTAACTCTAAAAGATCAGCGAGGAATTTCAAATTATTATTATTCCAATTAAATCACCCCCTACCGAAAATAAATGTCGAAAAATTTGTGATATGTATATTTCGGACGCTTCAAAATAACTTTTACTAAAAACTGATAAACTTCAATATTTTCTTGGACCATGTAGCAAAATGTGTTTAATCTCTCACAAATTTTCAAAAACCTTTTTCTTTTATAAAAATATATCTGTGGGGATCGAATTTAGTTCTTGTTGTCTAGGGTATTATTTGGAATAAAAGAGTCGGTAGGTTAGATGAAAAGTTTATCTCATAAAAAAAACCTTAACTATACAAACAACAAAAGAAAGAATAATTGAAATATGAACTGAACCAAATAAAGTAATGGTTTATTCACACATCCAAGTCTCAGATTTAAGCAATTCGTCGTCTTTACGTCATTAAACAAAATAGGTCTTTCCTGGGACTCTTGCGTCTTTCGGATTTATAGTACATATATCCTTAAACATCGGTGCCCACGTGTTCTAACCAACCGACTTTTCGGCTACTTATTCTATGACCCCTCTTAAAATGGATTCTACGTGATGTCGTCAGCTGGCACGAACATTAAGCTGGGAACTTAGTTAAAAGAATAAAGATGAGAGGAAACGAAAAATAAACGAAACTAAAAAATTGAAAAAATATTATTTCCTACATATTCAATAATTTGACTGGTCTTTACTTAAACTTATCAAACGCCTTCGAAGCTATAAGGAATGAGAAAATAAATAGAAAGTTGTTACCTGCATGGTTGTAGTTTTTGCCTTTTTCTAACGATAGATAATGTACGAAGTCCATACTATCATACATAATTAATTTCTTTGATTTTATTCTGAGGAGCGCTGATACATAGTTCATGAAGCAATCACCGGAATTGTCTGTAACAGTAATGTAATGCGTTTTTACTTTTGCTTCTTTTAATTGTCAGTAATTGACTTTTCATTAAATTTGTGTGCTTCAAATGTTTCACATCTGCTTCTTTTAATTGTCAGTAATTGACTATTCATTGAATTTGTATACAAATAATAAACATTAGAAAAATGAATAATAATGAACCAGATACCGACAGAAATTCAGAAACGGAAGAACCGTGATCGAAAATGTATTTGAAGGGCGTCGAACGAGAACAAAATATTCGTAAAGCCGGATTGTCACTGCCCTAAACTATTTCGCGAAAATGTCTTCGGTCGACTGGACGAAACGTTTCGGGTTCAAGGCGAAAATAACGCGAGCCATCAGTTTGTGCAAGACAATGACACCAAGTTCAGCCTGATCCATTTTTCACGTGAAACCCATAGTGCACGTATAGACTGTGAACAATACGGAAGGCATATCACTTTGATGTGCGATCGAAAACCGACTAGCTTTGATTTACTTCGAAACATACTCGCAAAACAAGTTTCGGAATGAGTACGAAAGCGAGATTCGTGTCGCGCAGTGACAACCCTGCTCAAGAATGTTACTGTTTTCTTACGTACTCTACGTGAAACGAAGAAATCGTTTTATGATGTTAAAAACAGAAAAGCTATTCCACAATCATATATTGTATAGGCCTAGTTAAATTGAGGAGGTACTGTTAAAAAAAATTGGTAGAATTTAAATATAAAAAACAAATATGTAGCTACTGTAGATTTATTGACATATTTAAAAGCTACCGCTGAAACACCTTATTATTATACAATATTGGTTAGGTTAGGACTGGATGTATTGGAGGATATTTAAACGTATTTGGTTCTACAATAAATGGAGATTATTATATTTAAATATTTCATAATATTTTAAATTACCGTTACTGTCAGAGAAGATCCCTTCTTTATATTCAGATGATCAATTTTGTTATCGTATTCGAATCATTTAATGAATATATATGTGAAATATGTAAAAAAGTTCTTAGTTGGTTGGATCCAATTAAGAATATGTTACATCAAAGTAGCGTTCTGTTGAGGGGTGCAGATTTCTTAAAAATCGCGACGAAAAATACTGCTTCAAATATTTCACTGAAATCGAAAATTTGGAAAAGGGAATGTAAAGGATAGCGATATCAGGAGGAATTTCAGATACAACAAAAAATATCAATCTTTAAATTACAACTGTAAATGAGATACTGACTTCTTGTTGTTTAAATGGATAATAAATTGGTGTTATTCCTTTCCTCCTATTATTTTAGCTTAACTTTGCGTGAATAATAAAAAACAGTCATTTATACCCCTTATTTCGCCTAACAATGGGATTTATGATGAAGTTGATCAAATTGGTACGACAGAATTTTTCACGAAAAAAGTTTTAATTATTTCGGTTCAAAGTTTGTACGATCTGTGAGTTTAACAAAAGATTTGAAAGGGAAAAATAAGCTTTGGATTCTGGAAAATTATTTGTATTATTACATTGAAACTGACAACCACCCGACGATAAAACTTGTTGAATTAATCGAGTTGCGAGAAAAAATGGGTAGTAATGTGAATAAGTATTGAATTAAAGGAATGGAAGATCTTCAGTTAAAATCTGGAGGTCTGTAATTTCCTGATTTCCTTTCACCTAGTTTCCTAGTGACCAACTGTTCTCTCATTTTAGGAAGTCTTTTCAAGCTGATTTTTTTCTACATCTAAGAATGGGAACCTTAATATTCCATACTTTCCATATCCATGTTTTTCTTGCCTTTATTAAAATTCCATATATTCACCATATCAGTACCTACTTTTTGACTGGTAAAGATGAGAAAAACATTTTAGTTTCATTATGTTACTGAGAGATGAAAATGCTAATATTAGGTGTGAAATTGCCAACCGGGGAAATAAATGAGAGCGTTTTGAGAAAAACGCGTGGATACAACAATTTGTATTTTTAATTTCGCATTTTTTCAAAAAAAAAAAAAATATTCAATGTCTTGTATCTATCTTCAACTGTTTCAGAAATATTCCGTGTTTTCCTATTTATCACGAAAATTAAGTAATACGCATATTCGCTACATTACACTCAAAAACTAATAAGTCATACCGATCATTTCTTGACTGCGCGTTTCGATAACCAAGTTATCGTCTTCAGAGACTGAAAGTAAACTGTTCACCTTCAGTCCCTGAAGACGATAACTTGGTTATCGAAAATCACGTCAGAGAGTGTAATTGTTAGTGTTGGTGTAGTAGTCGTGTGAAAAGTGTATTCAGAATGTAAACGATGGCATTATTGGCATTGACACATTATTATGGAGCAATTCTAAATATTGTGTATGTTCTCTCATCCAGAGAGGATTCTCATTAGACCAATTTTTATAATTAACATGACCGTGAAATGTAAATGTGCTGTCATCAGAAAACAAAATATCTTCTAATGGAATCACATTGTTATCTAAAATTGCCATCATTCGTTCATAAAAATATGTTCTCCTATAGAAATCTTCTAATAGCTCCTGAGCTGGTATCATTTTATAGGGACGCATTTTATTTCATTTCAATATTCGAAAAATTGATGTGTGGCTACCGCTGAACAGTAGCTTTACGACCAAGATTATGTATGTTCACTTTAAACTCGATCATAATATCCAATTTCTTATCATCACTCACCGCATTGACAATATTTTTTTATCTATCTTACATTATCAAGCTCGTGAAATATGCAAGCAACTTCCATTTGTGTCCGTGTGATATCTCCTTAACCAATAATTTTTCTCTTATTATTATGTACAGTTAATGAAATTAGAACGACACTGAGTGGTTTTGATTCCTACACTCATGCAGACAAACAACAAGTTGCTAATTGCTAAGCCTATAAACAAAACTTCTTTTGTATTTTTTTATTGATATCAGTAGAGAAGTACGCAAGAATATACTTTGCATAGTTTCTCAATATAAAGAGCTAAATGCGAAATAAATATTTAGTGTAATGTGGCGGATTTGTGAAATACGATAATTTTCTTTTTTTAATGATGATTGTTGTGAAAAGTCACAATATTTCCGAAACAGTTGAAGATAGGTATTGGACATTGTGCATAAATTCTGTCTTGTCTGATTAATCCAAAAAATAAATAATAAACAAGGGGTATGAATATAACATAAGAAAGTTGTTAGTGGCTCCTGTAACATGACACACCCTGTATATTTATTTCATTTATTTTTCATTCCATTTGCCTGTGCCACACATATGATATTATGCCGCTTTTATATCGTACTACTACGATAAACAGTAACCTACAAAATGATAATTTCACGCTGTTCAGTTTTCATTTTTGAGTCGCATTTTCATTATAAAAGTATATTTTCACTCCCCTCATAGCAAAATTTTTGTTATATTTAAATAAATAATAAATTATAAATTATGAACAATATCTACTCTTACACCTGATGGAACTAAAAAGAACCTAATAGCTATTGTGGAATACATAGGTGATCTATTTCTTGGTTTTATCGGAGGAAAAGATGTAGCTCAAGATATTTCTATAAATCTAGATGCAAGCGTCGAAGTCTAGCATTAAGATAACAATCGTTAAACTTTGAAAATTTGAAGATGCCGTAACTTGGTTAGGCATTTGATAGTGTTGGTACTGCTTGAGCTGTTATTTATGATAAGGACTTAGTGGCACATCTATTTTGACGCTAACAAAATCTTATGAGAGTATTATTACTGATATGAAAACAGAAGTTGAGAATCAAAATCAATAACAGATGAGGAAGGGAAACAACAAACAGAAATTTAAAAAAATACACTTTATCTGGAACTTCAGTCATGTGAGGTTGCAGTTTCCTAGGTATAGATATTCTGTGAAGGTAGAGATAAGATTGGGTACACCAACAAATCAGCAGGATCTTGGACGGCTCAATAATCACAAAGGATATCGTTCGCTCTAAATCCTCAGTTAGCTGCTGTTTTTTTACATAAAGGAGCTTCTGTTCTCAAGGGATTGGGGGTGGGCCACACCAGGTAACTTCAGTATCTAATATCTCGCCATTAGGTTCAGGTACACTCGGGGAGGCACGATGGTCTCCAGGTTTGGAGAGGATAGAAGGAGAAGCAATCTTATTGGGTAAATTTTTGCAAGCGATGTGTGTTTCTGGCATCTTATGATCGCATGTATCAGCTCATTTTATGTAACAATGTCTTGTTTGGTGTATACTAAAAAATAAAAACCAAGTTCGAAGAGTGGACCATGCGCTGCTGGTTAGCTTTTGTGGAATTTTAATGGGGAAGAAAACTTTCAGTTCTGTGGCTTTGCAGAATTAAATGAGGGTCACGGCAAATGTGACTGCCAAGTACTACTCACACTTAGATCCATGAATTCATCGTGAATATATTTCATTCCGATAACTGAATTATGATGTTGTATTATTAATAGTATTAAACGTTGTTGAAGTTCTTTCGCACTAAGTTAATTTTAATCTAAACACACTGCTTACTACCATACACTAACACTCATAATTTTACTGTCTGAAGACAACAACTAACTCCATACACGCATGAGGTAGCAATTCAAACTTTAATTTTAATTTTGGCCATTATAATAACGGATGTTGTTAGCTGCTGCATAGTCTTTATAATACAACAGTTTCTTTCTAGCCAAATTCAGCAGTTTTTGTTTGATTTCTTCGCTGAAACGGTGCAATAAGTTCACATAATACTCGCCCTTGATAGTTTCTCTATTTTCAAGATAGTCAATGAAAATAATCCCACGTGAATCCCAAAAAACTGACGCCATGACCTTGCCTGTAGATGGAATGGTTTTTTCCTTGTTTGCTAAATGCAGCCATTTTTATTTGATTCCTTCGTTCGTTTCAATAAGTTCGCATAATAATCGCATTTGATAGTTTTTCCTTTTTCAAAATTAAAATTATCCCAAACAACGACGCTATGGCCTTACCTGTAGCTTGAACGGTCTTTGCCTTCTTTGCAGCGGGTTCTCCCATTTCAGTCCATTGTTTTAATTATTCTTTTATTTTGTAAAGTAATGCACCCACATTCCATCCACGGTTATGAAACGTCGCAAAAATTTGGTTGTATTTCTGTGTAACATTGCCAAACACGACGCTGTTTTTGTTCCAGTGTGGACAAACGCGGCACCCATTGTGCTTACACATTTTTCATGTCCAAATTCAGTTAATATGCGATGTACAGCACTTTTTGAAATGCCTACTGTGTATGCTAGCTCGCGCACTTTTAGTCGACGATCGAAGATCGCTTTGTGGATTTTCTTCAACAGTTTTGGAGTCGTCATCTCATTTGATCGGCAACTGCGATGCTGGTCTTCGTAGGTCGTACGGCCTCGTTTAAACTCTGCTACCCAATATTTTACTGTCGATAACGAGGGAGCAGTCTCATCCAGAGTAGAAATAGTTCAGATTTCATATTGGTTGGGTTAAGGCCTTTCAAATAAAAGTATTCTATCACATAACGATGACCAATATTTTCCATGTTTACAAATTAACTGAAAACGTTCACTATGAATGGCTGCCAAATACATACTAAACAACATGGTGCCTTCAAATTTGAAACAAATACTGTATAGATTGTGTTCTTTCTAATTCAGTCTTATTTTTGAAGCAACTATCGCCATCTCTAGGTCAGACCAGGTACATCTAGGACTATCCTCTTAAATCCATTATACAATAGCATAATAAAAGTTTACCAATCCCTGGTACAAAATTATTATTGTTATTGTGTTTAAAATAATATTATATTTTAAAGTGTGTTTAAAATATATAATAATATTTAAAAAATCTGAATTTTATAAGCGTATTTGATATGAATTTAGGAATTTAGAGTGAATTTTTTGATTTATAGTGCGTCCTTTAAAAGCAAAAACTTGATATAAGTATTACTTTTTATGTATATAGAATAAAAATTTGGCATATTCCGTTGTTTGCATAACATAAGCCAAAAGTGTCATAATCAATCACTTCTAAATTATAGAATTCAGATTTATTCCGATCTTCCAAAACATTGATTTAATTCTCCGTCCAGTAGTCCGGGAGGTACAGTTGCAAATCACATAATCATATTGAAATCCAAAGGATCCAAAAAAGTGTTCAGGTCGCTCGATAATTTGTTAAGTTATTGTTTGCATAACAGAAAAACATCCCTTCTATCTTATTTTAAATGGGTTTTTCCGAACTTACTGACATTTATTCTACTCTTAAATATTGTGCTTATCTTTTTTTCAATCTCATAAAACATTTTTTGATCCACTTATTATAAACCAAACTTTCGAGTGTAAATTAAAGTTTATTATAAATCATGTTTTTTAAATTTTAATTGAATACAAAAAACATATTTATAATTATCTAACATTACGTTTCTTTTGATCGATATTGTCAGAATCTACACCCGTATTCTTTCGTTTTCCTCACTAATGTCATTCAATAAGTCGCAAACTAAGGCTGTGGAGACAAAAAATCCGTACATTTTTGAACAGCTTACCAAGTAAAGTAGGTGTTTACTGAAAATGTTATTAATTGTTTCTCGTAATTTAGCAATTGTCAAATGTCTCACGTATAGACATTAAGTCTCTGTAGAAGTTTGGTTTCAAGTATGGAAGTTTTAAAAGAGAACGGAGGACGTAAAATAATTGTCAAGTTTTATGAACAAAACAAGATCTGAAGACAAACAATGATGATATTTATCGGAGTTCAATTGAAAGAAAGTCAGAACCAGGCACAAAAGCAAAAAAAAAATACCAAAAAGGAAGAGAAAAGCTTAGATTGAGGCGGCTCATGGAAACCTCGGAGGCAGTTGCGAAAATTGGACAGAAAATTCTAAATTGTTAAGAAATATGTAAACAGATTCTGAATTTGATATTTTATTGCAACATTTAAAAACAAAAATTAGGAAAGCGAGCCGACTGTGTGCTGATTAAGTTATATAAAATATGTAATTATAGTGTAGTATTGTTTCATAGAGTAAAATACATATAATTGAAATAAAACAAGTTTGTACAGATTTTATGTCCTTACGCCCATATTTTTTCTTCATCAGTTTCCTCGTCTTCATTTTTGAATGCACTGGTAAGAAATATAAAAATTGGGCGATAGCTAAGTCAAATTTTAACAAAAACATGGAAATATTCCTTAGTTCAAATTTCAGAAATGACTGCATTTCATAACAACCAGAAATCTAATTTTGATTTTTGACTCAATTATAAGTAACATGCAGGATAATGTATGAACAGTATATTGAATGATAAAGAGGTGAGTAGAATATTGAGGGGGAGAAAGAGTTATGAGTCAGGTCGTGTAAAACAATTGAAATCACATATGCTCTAAAAAAATCCCAATGATGATTTTTTATAGAGTTAGGTGAATACGTGAGGTTCCTTCTATCAACATATCATAAATCTGTGATGGTTGAAGGTGAAGGCTCATGAACCTTATGTTGAAATTCCTATATCAAAATTCAAGAATTTGTTAATGTCTTGTAATTTAACTTTTAAATTTTAAGTCTCTTCACACTACTCGTGCTTTAATAAGGAATTTACCAAAAAAAGTGGCTCAAAGAGCTGAGAAAACTGAGAGCATAAGAGGGCCTCAAATACCAAACAACGAAGAAGAAGAGTTCTTGTGCATTTCTCCGAGAAAAGAGAAATCGCAAGTCAAAAAAACATTGTGTGCTTTGCAATGGCATAATTTGTAATAATTTACATTAACCTGCTCATCATGCGCAACAAAATGAACTTAGCTAGTTAAAGTTATAAATTATATTGTAGCTGGTTGGCCAGATTCTGTTCACGACCGGACAATATTCAATAACAGTGCTTTGAGAAAGTTGTTTGTTGTTTAAAGCATAAAACATACCCAATAAGAAGATCAACTTGCATCTAAATTTCAGCAACACAAATTTAGTTCTACCACTTACCAAGCGTGGCGCTAGTGTAATAAAAATATGTCCTTACTGTCAATGTCAGTTGTCGAAATAAATAAATATTTGTTTCTATTTTCCAAACAATTTCTTGATATGTGTTCTAAATGGGAAGAATTTCGTAAAATACAATCCTCAACAAAAATCATCATCATTTGTGTGAAAATTTGGAGTATGAAGGTATCCCATCTATTCCCATCTCTCATCTGCCTTCATTGTCTACTTCCATTTATAAAGATCACAGTTATGCCAAAGATCAAAGACTGTATAGGACTGTATAGTGAACCAAGGACATTCAAATGCTGTAAATACAAGTATAGTAAACACTAATATGATCTTAGAAGAGCATCAAGTTTATAGTTCGAGTATTCATGCCTTATCATCTTTACCTATAGAAGAGCGATTGGAGTTTTCCAGTGAGTTTTCAGATTCCATTGTTACAGAAGAAATTAGTAGTTTTGACGAACAAAAATCGGATGTTTTGACTTTAGCTGGAACTAATGAGGACAATTCAACACCTAGAGAAATGGTTATGTATCAAGTTTATTGGAATAGCCAAAATATCAAAAGTGAGAAAAAGTTTGAAGAATAAGATAGCAGTTAAAGGCATTGAAGAAGATGTGTGAAATTGGAACATTTGAGTACATGAAAAAAAGTTTAAATAATTTAACGAAAGAATTCATAAATTCACAGTTAAGAAATATTCTTTGACAAAGTACTGCAAAACGACTATACAGGATAAAACTTTTGTTTTATCTATGTACAAAAGAACTAACTACAACCTTTTATTTCAACTATGATAAATTGATATAGTTTAGTCATTTTACTACTAAAGTGCTGTGATATCTTATGTATCTCTGTTATTTTGACAAATGCTGGTGGACAGATCTGTAATATTTCTGGTTAGTACCTATTTACATATTACACCTTGTTAGAAAAATCTGTGTTTTGTGAGTTTTCATTTTTTTTTTCATTTAAAAGTTATATTGCAATAATGTCTACTAATTTTCCTTGGTTTCGTCGAAAATGTATGCAAATATTATATTGTAAATAACTTTGTCCCAGTTCTAAGATGTTTTTTATTGAGAATTCAGGAAACTGTGAAATCAGTCCTGGATGGAAATGAATAACATAGAATACAGTAGATATTCTGTGTTGTAAATTTAAATGAACCGCGAAAGTAAATTAGTTCTGCGACGTATCATTGAGGTCAATAGCATCGAAAATCCGCCATGTTGTTTCCACTGCATAACAACTAAGTTCGCATTTCTTCCTAGGATATGTTATGTGGTTTGAGGAAAGACACTTTGGAAGACATATTTTAGAGGGTGACAGGCGGATATCGCATTCAATAAAATAGCTCACGAGAAAATTAGGAAACGTGAATACAAACGCTGAGAACTTACACAATAATCTATTATAAGAACAAGAAACATCGTAGGAGTGAAAATTGTGCATCAATCATGATATTTACGATTAAAATGATAAAAATAATTAATCATAGAATATTTGAAAATAAAAAGTGAGTTGAAGAATTAAATTGGCAAATATAGAACACAACAGCACGCCACCAAACATCAAGCTAAAAGAAACGTTAGCGACAAAATAACCTTCTACGTTTCATTTTGTTTCTTCTTCTAACGACACATTGGAAATGGACAGAGTTTTGTCCACCTCTTTTAACGTCTTAAAGGAGCCTTTACTCAAGAGATCGTTACAAATCGATTATGAGTTAATTTTATTCGAAAGGAACCTTTAGGTAAAGTGCCAGTTAGGGTGGAATTATGAAACCGTCCGTTAGTTTTTGCCCTAAGTTAATTTAAGAATGTGAATACACTACAAGTGAACAAATGTTAAATAGAGGTTGGTTAAAATGCATAAGTGGCTAGAATACTTGATATTCTGACACGCCAACAGGGTAAAGACATCAACATACCGCCAGGTTCTAAAAAAAGAAAGATTCACCTGTTCTTCTATTCGGGTTATTTCTTCCAAGGGACGTTACTGAATACTCAATCTACAATTTTTTTCTTAAGAATTGATTCTTTTATCAGAAATATTATTTACAGGCTGTTGTAAGTTTCAGTGAATTTGTAATTTCAATTTTCTAACATCGAAAGTTTATCTCCCACCATTATTCCTTTTTTATTCTCTCTATTCAACCAAATCCATTTCACAGATCGTACAAACTTCTAAACGGAATAATGAAAAATTCTATCGTGGAAAATTCTGTTGTACAGAATTGATCACATTTATTATGAATTCCATTGTTAGACGGAATAAGCGTATAAATGACTTTGTTCGGTATTGAGCTCGCCAACTAGAGCTAAAACAATGTGAAGAGGGATAACATCAATTTATTATCTATATAAATGATGGAACGCAATATTCCATTTTCAGTTAAAATTACAAGACGGGACTTTGAATTCAATTTGAAATTTATGTTGTTTCTGATATTCCTTCTGATTTCGGCATCATTTCTTATTTTGTTTTTCCAACTCTCGATTCAAGTGAAATATTTGCAGCCATATATCTCGTCGTGGTTTGGAGACAGCTACAATTGTGTAATATAATCTTGATAGATTTGAAATTGAACTAAACCACTTCGAAACATCTTTCTAGAAAATAAAAATGTTCTTCTGACAAACATATTCAGTGTATTTTTCTCCGTATTAGTTGAAAAAAATTTTACATCACTCAATAATTCGTAAACTAACACACAGATGACGCTGCCATTGTCAAATCCATAAGACGTTTATGAAGTCACATTTTGTTTGGTCAGAAAAAAGTGACAGCCATTTAAATGAAGCTACTTTTGTTATTTTCAAAACAATGAATTAAAAAAAAATCATTGCTTCTTGTTAAAAACTGTACAGGCTCAGCATTGGTTTTCAGACACAACCTCATCAAAAAGAACTATTTGTTATTGGTTTGCTGAATTTAAATGGGGTCGTACACAAACCAATGGTGGTGAACGTTCTGGTTGTCCGATTGAGGTGATACTCTGAATATATAAAAAAACTCCAATAATGAGTTATATCTAATAAAAAATTGAAATTGCGTGAGATAGCTGGGGTCGTAAAAAAATATCAGAAGGCAGTGTGTTTACAATTATGCATGAACATTTGACTATGAGGAAGCTTTTTCAAAGTGGGTGCCACGTTTATTTTTACACATAATAAATCAGATTTTTTCGTCGATATGTAACAATGGATGAAACAATCATCATCTGAGTGGACTGCAGCCGGTAAACCACGTTCCAAGCGTTCAAAGGCGCAACATTCAGCTGATAAGGTTATGGCTTCAGTATTTTGTTATCACTATAAAAATTATCGTCACTCGAGTCATAATGATGTGGCACGTCCAATTCAATATTTCCAGCGATATCACCAACATTGGGTAATTTCAGATCGCCTCCATCCATATCCTCTTCGTCGGTGAGATTGTCAACCTCGGGAGGTAAAGCGATTATGTCGGCACTAAGTAAGAATTCACACTATGCACACGGAATGACTGACTAAGATACAAATATCTCTTGTAATTTCTATGTTATGGTAGGGAGGGTGAAAACTGGTTGTATTATCACCATATGGTCGAAAAAATTATTTGAAAGCTGTCCTCATAAGAGAACGCTGGGCTCTAATGGATTGAAATAAAACTCAAGTGAAATGTCTATGAATTAAAATCATCAGTAGCTATAAAATTCTTTCTTACTGATTTGATAGAGTGTTCGATGTTTTGTTTTATTGACAAATTATACAGTACTGTACATGCTACAGCTATATGCCCTACTTATTCATGGTTATATTACAATTTTTGTAATAAATCGACTTTCCAAACCCCCATTATACCGCTCGATGCAATTTATTTCACTGTCATATCTTAAGTTAAAATTATATTGGGATCATTCTATTGCACGATAAGAGTCATAAGTCATTAGTTTTGTGGATTTCTTGAATCACCTAATAACCATGAAGTGTGATTGATTTTCATAATTGTAATGTTGGCTATAATTCGTCATATATAATGGAGTTTTCCCAGATGAATCTATCATGACAGCAATCTGGATATCTGGCTTTTATATTTAAGATATTCAAATCATAATCATCTATCTAACAAAATAACCTATATGATTTTCGGAATTACGACAAAATCCTACTACCAATTGATTATTTTTTTTTTGTGGAATCCTTTCAGATTGAGGTAATTATTTGCTTCTTCTGTTGATCTCAAAATCACAATATATGTACAATCTATTGCACCATTAACCCCTGGAAATTGGGATTAAATACCAAATGATTTTCGTTTCCTTTCCTTTTTATGCTATATACAGGGCCGATCCTGGCGACGGGCGAAAATTGGGGGAAATCTCTACCGCGCCCCCTGTCGTCAAATTAAGGACATGAGACCGCACTGAGCGGCCGCCTTCCCAGGATCAGTCCTGTCTATTATATATAATTATATATATGCGCTCCGGTAAAAAAAATTAGCACAACACCACTATCTTAAAGAATTAAGTCATAAATAAAAACTGAACAAGTTCATATCTCATTACCATCCAAATTTTACGTTGATAAAAAAATGTATTCTCATTATGGTAAAAGTCTACTAAATGCCACAGGATATTTTTTTAAAATACCCCAGACACTTGTACGAAATAAAGGTAAAATGAAATACGCTAACAAAACAAATTGGACAGATCTCTAACCATTGGTTCAAATAAATTAACAATCTATTGGAGTAGAGGGCCTAAATCGATTAACACACATCAATAGAGAGTTTAAAGAATGGATTTTCTTTCGGACAGGTATGCAAGATATTATAAATATTGTCCTTGTGTTTGTTTTTCTAATAATGCCGTTACTATGGTGGATGTTATTGTGAGATCTCTTGTTTGCCTTGAAATACGTTACACTGTTAAATATGTATTTATTTACCATTCACATAACTACAAATTCCATACACTTTTTAGTTATATTTTTCAATACATATCCAATAACATGAATATTTCACCTTTTATGTTCTCAAATGACAATAGTAGCAAGTAATAAAATATCAAAAATAAGGCTTCGAAAACGTACCGTTAATCACGAATCACGAATAATCAGTGTTTAAAATGCTTGACAGGATTTTGTTTTATAGAGGCAAATTGAGCCATCTATATTTAGCTTATTTCTCCCCTGAGAATATTTTATGTGGATGTGCCCTTTCTATAAACCCTTCTTGTGCAAATAGAATATTTCAGTGGAAATATATTATTATAAAGTGATATAAAAGAATGTTACAAACTGACTTATCAGTCCAATTTCTTTTCATTCAAAACGCCATATTTTTATTGTAGTTACTAACAAATAAAGGTTGTTTTCAATATAGCAACTGATTAGGGGAAGTGATTTTTTCATGATCATGATAATGGAATGAAATTAGCTGTGATATAAAGAGAAGAAGAACAATGCCAAGGTACGAAAAATTATAAAAGAATACTGGCTAAAATAGGCACTCATTTGGAGAGTGTTAGGGAGGTTAAAACATGATACGAACTAAACGAAACAACTGAAAAACTTTCGGAAGAAACTTGGTAGAAATACCTCAGAAACAGGATAGGATACCAAACGAAATAATTGAAACTAGAGACACAGCCACCATAGAGGAGTATATAGAACTGTTCAATACTCGAGGGCCATTTTTTAGGTGAGATCCGTTTTTTAGTGGAGTATGCAACTAAAATATGACCATTTTTCTACATTTCAACATAGTCGTTAAAAATATTAGAAAATTTTTCAAATCAGGTGCAGATTTTGGATTCTATCATCAAAAAATTCTTCTGCTTAACCGTTTGAACAGTTATTATTGTTTTTTTTTTCAGTTTTCATCATTTTTCAAGCATAAAAATATGATCTTGAAACTTAAAAAAAAATTTATTTTGGGAAATTTCCTCAACAAGTGTCAATTCTTCATTCATGATACTTGGTAATTTTTTATCATGAACATTTATTCTTGATTAATCAAAAGGCCTAAACTATTCCTGATTTATGCATATCTCTATCAGCCATTACACCTTTACCATAATCTTCAACAAGCTGTCGGTGAATTCCAGCAAAACAAAGTTTTCTGTACCGGATAAATGATCGAACTTCACATTCGATGAAATAACTGACCTGGTCGACCTATAACTGATATAATAAACGGAACCACCAATATGTTGTTCACTACTAGTTTCAAGAGAGCAACACACCTACATACCTCTATTTGGTTGTAAAACAATGCCTTTTACAGAGTTCTGCGATGATATTAAATATTATCTAGAATCATATTAACATATCTGAAGAATTTAACAGAAGCAATAATGTGCACTAACTTATACACAGTTTTAGACAATGATCAAATTTATTGTGATATCAGATAGTTACCTCCAAATATTAGAAGGTTTTAACATGCAGGTAACAAACCGGGAAATGCTTATTTCCGTCATAGATACATGACAATAGTTAAGAAGCCCAGCAAAGCAAACTGCTATTAGGAAACTTACTCGACTCTGGAAAATAAAGTGACAAAACAAGTCAACAAAGTTGCTTAAATACCAAGAAAACTCAAATATGGAGAGCTGAAACAACTAAAACAAGAAAATTTTGAGAACAAGCATTGATGGCAAGAGATATGTATATCTACATCAAATAAGGTGCCGTTTGAATTGTACAAATGATAGGCAATAAAGATGTCAAAGATGTATATTAAGATCCTGGAATGGGAATATAGTTAGGACAATAGTACAATCACATAATCTTTACAGACTTATGAATATAATCAGACAAGGTAATTTTAATCATTACAAGAAAAGAAATTGTCGAATTAAGACCGTGTCAGTTTGAGTTGAGACCAGAAATTTTATTATAGGAACAACCTTTTCAGGAACACTAAGCTCAGTCTAAATGAATTTTTTTTTGAAAACCATACGTTGAGAGGTGGTATAATTTATTTTATAGTTATAGATGGGAAATGATCATCACAACACACAATTACACCGCCTCACGCAGATAACCCAGTTATAATTTTCAGAGACCGAAGGTCAACTACGAGGATAGTTCCAGAAGTACCTGGCACAACAAAGAAAACTTTTTTGGAATTTTGGAAAAAAATATATTTGTGTTCCAATATAATCTCCTTTTAGCTCCTTACACTTTTCCCAGTGATGTTCAATAAGTTCGATACCTTGGCTGATATCCCTTTGCTCCGCTCTTAACTATTTCTAAAAACAAATCAATTATTTTTCATTACATTACATTGTAACCACGCAATATTCTTTTTTGGTAGCAAAACGTGGTTCCGAAATGGTACCGTTGGTATCAAGAAAGTGAAAAAACATCAACCAGAAAAATTGTCGTTGTCGATTGAATTTGAGGTTAAAAAAACGTTTACGATTAAAGTTAATAATTATATATTACTGGTGAAATCTTGCAAGATGGGTTCAAATATATTATAAATTAGAGAAACTTGGCGACATGGAAATTCAGGCGTACTCAGAACACGAAGAACACTGCTCACAAACTGCGTAACGTTTGATTTGATGTCAATGATAAGTGGCTTGGTACTTTCCTGTTAGCAGGCTTACCGGAGGAGTATAAGCCTATGATAATGGGCTTAGAGAGTTCTGGTATTCAAATCAGTGCTGATACAGTTGAATCTAAACTCATATAAGAGATTAATACATCAAAGTCAACCACTTTCTACATAAACACTAAGAAAACAAGAAATAATGCGCAGCCAGTGAAATCAAAGGGACCTAGATGCTTCAATTGTAATAATAGTGGCCATTTTGTAATCCATTTGTCATATTTAGTGATAACCAGAGTGCAATAATATTATCCAATAATGATTGCTACTTACCTAGGTCATTCACATTCATTATCATCATGTTAATAAGATAAAGTTTTGTTATATTAAGGGCGAGGAAATAATTCCTGATAATTCAACTAAGGGCACTACCGCCAATAAACATTTGTATTGTGTAATGAAGATGGGGTTGCGTCCCAAGGGAGGGCGCTAGTGAAATGGAACGCAACCAAATTAGTTTCTTTTTAAGTGTGCGTGTGTCGCGTCTGACGTTTTGTACTGTCACGTTGTAACCATTCTTTTCAAAACATAAAACTTTTGTGATAATAAAAAGTACGTTTAATTCTATACCACCTATGCAATATTCTTTTAGTACCTATTATGTATAAATTCACTGGCAAGTATGAACCTTTTGAAGCGGATCTTCGAATTCGAGAAAATCACATTTTGGTTCAAAATTGGATTCTGTTGCGCAACACGCCATATATATAGGGCTTCTATGCACGAAAATTCAGGTTTTGTCAATACATATAGGTATCCACACAAGACGCTTAGTTTATATCTATCGCAAAACCTATTCTGCGTTGACTTCAAGCTCTTCCCAATCTTTACTAGTGAAAATAATAGCTTTGTCGTCCGCATAGCATATGATACGAGGATAGTCCTAGAAGTACCTGGCCCAACAAATAAAAAAATAAAACACGAAAATTGGGAAAGAATATAATCATTTTTCAACGTAATCTTTTAGCTTCATATACTGTTCAATAAATTCGATCCTCTTTTTATTGTAAGGATCGTTAAACTCCTCAAAATAACCATTAACTGCCAACATTACCGTTTTATGTTGGAAAATCTTTGACCAACGAGCCATTTTTTTAAGTCTGGGAACAGAAAATGATCTGAGGGAGCTAATCTGATGAATAGGGTGAATGAGGTAGAAATTCAAACTTTAATTGATTAATTTTGGTCATTGCAATAATGGATGTTTGAGCTTGATAAAACAACACTCTCTTCTTAGCGGAAACGTTTTTTCAAGATGTCCATGAAAATTATCCTATGCGTGCCCCAAAAAACCGACGCTATGACCTTGCCTGCAGATGGAACGGTCTTTGCCCCTTTGGAGCTGGTTCTCCCTTTTCAGTTCATTTTTTTGCTTGTTCTTTTTGCTTGCGTTTGAAGTGATGAACCCACGTTTCATCCATGATTATGAAATTGTGCAAAAATATTCAGCTTCATTTGCGTAAAACATTTCCAAACACTTGATGGAAACATTTTACGACGCTAGTTTTTGTTCTATTGTAGGCAAACGCGGCACCCATCTTGTGCACAGCTTTCTCATGTCAAAATTTTCAGTGAATACGCGACGTATCGCACTTTGTGAAATGCATAACATTTCTGGAGTCGTATTCTAGTTTGGTCGACCATTACGATGCTGGTCTTCGCAGGTCGTACAGCCTCGTTTAAACTCTGCTACCCAATATTTTACTGTTGATAACGAAGGAGCAGTCTCACACAGAGTAAAATCTAGTTCAGCTTTTATATTGGTTGGGCTAATGACTTTCAAATAAAAGTATTGTATAACTTAACTGTGACCAATTTTTTCCTTGTTTACAAATTCACTGAAAACGTTCACTATCGATGGCTGCCAAACACATACTAAAGAACTTGGCGTTTTTAAACTTGAAACATATGCTGTATAGATTGTGTACTTTCTAATACAGTGGAATTTTTCAAGCAACTACCGCCAGCTCTAGTTCCGGTCAGGTACTTCTTAGACCATTCTCGTAAAATCTATAAATATTAAATTTTATCGCCAACTAACCCCTCTCGTAGAAATAGAAAAAATAGGCCCTCTAATTAGTCCAACATAATTTTCCTCACGATAAAGTTAAATTTTACACTTTAAAAAGTTGTAGAATGAAATGAACAATGACTGCGAGAATGATTAGACTGAGACTGCCATTAAATCATAGTTAATAGAAACTATCAAACAACATAGAGTCAATTAAATTGAATGAAACGAATCATAGAAGCGGTTTGAGAACTGCTACTGTATCATTGCTAGCTGAACTCTCTAGAACTCATTAGGCATACGCAGGCCGCAAGGTCACATTGAAGAATTTGCTACGTACTGAATAAATGGCTTCATATCATTATTATGGAATCAAGTTCGAAAAGACAAAAATAGCATGAGGTGATTACATTTTTTGTGCATACTTGTTGAAACAGTTGCCATTCATCTAGTAGCAACGATAGTGATAGCAGCTAACTAAATCATTCGAATCAGGTACTTCGTATAATAAAAAGAAATTTTCTATTCGTCAAATATTCAAAATAGGGTGATTCAAATATAAATCGGAATTTTGCTATACACCATTTTATTATTAAGTTACAGATTTAAATTTTTTTATAGTTTTTCTATCATCCGCAATTACTCCTCCAATGTCCCAAAACAAGGTACACAACAACTTCCCCAGTTGACAGTGTAACCTTCGCTTCAACTGGCGCGCGTTTACTCTTCGGAATATAGAGGTGTACCCAAGTCGATATAATAAACTTTCTCTTTCCTCTTAATACCGCTGCAGGAGCCGCGCACAAACTTACAAACCAGCATATGAATATCTGCTCAAAATTCAAGAATCTTGATACCCATCTGGCTGAAATTTTTCGGTAATCGAACCGTTCATACATTATTTGCTCAATACTTTCTACGCTGATGCTCAGCTCTTCAGCCACGTCGCGTACAGTACTGCTTCAGTCTTCCATAATGTCTTTTTATATAACCCTGACTTTCTCATCGATAACACTTGTACTGGGGCGCCGCTCATGTGACAAGTTTGCCACTACATCTGGGCCTATTCGGAAAACGAAACAACATTCATACACATTTTTTTCGATAAGTTTCCGCGGAGTTTACATTATCTTTGACCAAATAACTAATAATGACGCGTTGCCCAACAGATATAGGTACATCTTTATTGCTCATGGCAATACATACAATAAAAAGCACAGTTTGGCAGTCCCAGTGTTCTCTAAGCTTTGAAACAGACCAGTCAGTGCAGCCAATTTTAAGACACTAAATTTTTCGCCCGTTTGTTCAAAAATTCCAGTTTATATTTGGACCACCCTCATATAATGATACATCAATAATATTTCAAATTATTATTATATCAAACTTATTGAAGTAAACATCAATTATTTGAAATAAGTGAACATATATATAATTTTTCTTGTTTATGATGTAAAAACACACAACAGTGTATCCAAATGTTCACTTGATACGAGAGGTATGTGTTCGACCTTCAGTTAGAATTTATCGAGTTGTGTGTCAGACAGGGCTAGCAGTTCTCATTAAAATCAAAGAAGGCTTTTCCCCTAATTGACCCTATTCCACCCTTTTGTTTGGCATAATTCCAATAACATAATGACACCGGTTATCTGTGCCTTATTAGCTCATCCATTCTCAAGAGATTGTAATGTCCGCTATTTCTGGTATTTTATTAATAGTTAATGTTAAATATTTATATTCTAAAAACTATATCCCAGAAATTCTGTGCATTTTATTATATATACATGCACTACAATACATTAATAACTGTGAAAATTGAAAACAAGCTAATAAGTATTAATATGACTGGTCATTATAATTCAAGGTTTCAGATTATACGTCATAATATACCGAAATTAATTACAATAATTCGGAAAAATATAAAGGGTACTTGTAGTAACTATCTATTAGACTATATACAATAGAACAAAGAGATGGAATTTTTAGAGGAGAAACTCACTACGAAGTTTCCACATATTTTATCAGTATTGTACAATGAGTAATGTTTCATTGCGAAAATAAATCTGGTGAATTTATTTTTACTTTTCACATGAAATCATTTTTTATCATTTCTCGACAAGTTTTTCGTTACTGTGATTTGGAAAATTTTTCGATTCTTGCTTTAGTTTGGCGACGAATGCATTTGTCGGACACTAGCTATTCTATAGTTCACAACATCAGCATGCAACTAAGTTAAATGTGACGCATTAGTTATTTTCGGTGTTGTTATGAGAAATTTTTTAATTATAGGGATGGAGCTATTCCCATTTAGTGATTTTCACCAATATGACAGTGAATACGTTCAATTTGATGGAAAGAAAGCGATGCAGGCATTATATTCGCCGCAAAGAGACAGAAAATCATTCCAAAACAACATTATCGATATGAACAATAGAAAAAATTATTAGTTAGTTCAAATCAACAGATTATTTCGAAATACATAGTGCGGTCCATGATTTCTTAGCCTAACAAAGAAAGAAAGATTATAAATAAAAAAACTGAGATTATTTTTCAATATATTCCTCATTTATTTCCACACAGTTTTCAGAACGTCTGACTAAAGCTTTGATGAGTCTACATGAAAATATGATGTATCTTTAGAGTCAAAATGTTCGTACACCACCTGTTTAATTTCATCGTCGCGGTTAAATCTTTTATTCTATACTCTCGGCATTCAGATCAGTAGTCTTGGAAAACAAAGCAGCGTGAGCTGGAGTATTGTTATGAGGCAAGCGCACACCCTGGCTGATTTTGCCGCACCTTTTTTCGATAAGTTCACTGCCGAAGTAAATCAGAGTGTTCACGGTTGTATTTGATTCTTGAAAATCAATCAAAAGAATACCCTCGCAGTGCCAAAATATTGTAGCCATCGCATGACCTATTTCTTTTTTGGACGGGTATTTCTTCCATATGCCGTGACCAGATGTCGGACCAATAAAAGAATATCTTTGTATCACCCATTACAATTGAACGTATTACGAGGCACCCACTTGAACTAATTGTTGTCGTATTCCAATGCTCATGTACTCGTAGGATCCTTAGAACACTTGTTTTGGAAATGCCGGTCTGTGCTGCAATTACTTAAGTTTTTAGACACCAGTCACTCAGAACAAATTTCTTCCTACACTATTGTTGGTTTAATCCACGTCGAAAATCATTCCACGAAGATTTTTTGCAATTTAATTCCATTTTTTGGTCAAGATGAATGTTTTAAGTATCTTTAAACAACTCCTATAACACTGTGTCAAACTTTATGATGGCAATGTCAGATTTGACATATTCAACAACATATGGCAACAAAAAGTGTTGCAATATCTCAAAACTTGAGATGTAGCAACAGTCAGAACACAAGTAGAAATTTTAATAACTTATAATATATGTACTCATCGGCTTTGGTGAGTAGATTTCTTCGGAAAAAATGTGTTTTTTATAAATAGAAAAAGATGAACGCTTCAAAGTTGGTCATGATAGTACCAAGTAATCAAGGTAAAAAAATTACCTTAGCATCTCTAGTGCCCAGAATGAGGTTAAACATTCGAATCAAGCAGAACAGGAACCTACTAAAAGAAGAAGAAATTACTCCTTCTGGTAGTATCACTGTTTATGTCACTGTGTATATTAATATCTATCAACATCTATTAATTATATTAACTACAAAAAATGATACTAAATTTCTAATGTGCAAATAATTAATCCGACATTTTCCTTATAACTATTATATCTCTAAACTATCTCAAATCGTTAGAGAAATATATGAGTAAATGACTCATTCTCATTCTTTGTTTAAACGACGTTATTATACTTCTTCGGGTTTGATAAATATTGTACAAACAAAAGACGGAAATCAATAATGATCACTCAATTCCGTATGCGATACCCAATGATGAATTAATTGTATTTTCCGAAAAAACAAAAATACTGTTGTCATAGGAAATATTTTTGCTATTTCTAATGTACATAATTAAGTTTTTTCACCTAATGGATTTTTTCATTGAAAATAATATATCATTATCACTTCTATTCATTACTTTATTGATAATATCCCACTTAACTATACTTTAAACTTTTATTCAAATCCTTTTCATAAGGAACAATTCTTTCTGTTAATTGACACGGATTTCTGCATTCATTCAAAATGTAAGCTGTCCAATTCACCAGCTCATTTCAAATATATCATCTGATTTTACAGTCAGTAAAAATAGGTTGGATCACGATTAATCGACTGGTTCATTACAATCATTTAATCAGTTTCATAAAGAGAAACAACTTCATTACTCATACTCGTATATGTATTAGAATAAGTGAAAAAGTATCTAATCAAAGTTAGAACTATTTGTTTTACCCACACTATCGTTCATAGCATTTTTGAACATTATAAATTTCATCTTCACAACATACATTTGGTACAAGAAATAATTGAAGATGGTCCAGTTGAATGATTACAATTTCGTGACAAAAAAAACTGATACAAACTTTTTATTCCACATTTGTTTTCCAAATAATGGAATTTCTAGAGTATTTCACGAAACAGATGGCAGGAATTGATGGGGATCGTATTGTTGAGCTTTTGTATCCTCAGAATTTCAACAGAGAAATACTCGTATCTTGACACTATTGATCCCACTTTTATCGATATAATTAATGAGGAGGAATTCATAGCTTGATTTCAATTTACTAAAGGAATAGTCCAATTTATTACTGCATAAATAGCGAAAAGTATAAAGAACAAGAGAGGTAAGTAAATGTTCTAAAAACAATTTAGTTTTCTTAAAAGCTTTAATCTCTTTTATCCCTGCAGGATTCATGCAATTACCAATCAGAAACAGGTATTAATAACAAGATATATAACAAGATCAAAACTACGGTCGATAGGAGATTTTACAGATAGTTATGTGTTATAATGTGTAGGAACTGTTACAAAGTCTGAAAAATCGAGAAGGTATTAACTTTCATTGCAAGACTACGTCCCGAAATTATTAAAATCCCCGACACGGAACAGCAGCCGCAAAAGATTCAAGAAGAATTTTACAGTATAAGCCGTTTTCTGAGGTGTATAGGTGTAGTAGATTAAACTTACGTGAAAATATGATCTCTTGGAGGAAATAATGTGGAAACCATATTGATTCAGTAGTACCAGATATACCTCGATTTAAGAAGCATAATCTAGTTAGATATAATTTAATAATAATCTAACAATATTTTCAAGGCTTATTTCTGTGTTGTTTTTTTATTTATTTACTGAAGGAATATTTCGATATAAACTGTTAGAAACCTAATTGAAAAGTTCTTCTATCAATTATTGGTGTTGAAGTTTCAAATTCGAAATTTTCATTTAATGTTACTATTCTCTACGTTTTTATTCTTGTTCATGTTTGCTTTGGTTGTGCTTTAACTCTAAATCATGTTAATCTTGCTAATTGTTTCGTTTTTTTCAACAGATTATCTCTACTAATTTTATGCACATACATTTTTTGGAATTTGATCTTCATAAAATCTAATTTTGTCAATATAAGTAATGACTTAAGTAATAAGAATGTAAGGAATGCTCATTATATAGTTACATTGCTCTGAAATGAATGAATAGGTCTTGAGAGTATTTGAGTGATAGTTACCTCTTTTCCTTACGTTGCAAGTTTAGAAGAAAGGGGTGGATCACAATTTTTTCGTTCAATCTCTTACATTTATATTATAAATTTTGGTATTTTAGATCATTAAACAACTTTTCTATGTGTACCTGGTTCGCGTTTGGAGCCCGATTCGCTCGAATGTATATTTTTACACGAATTCACTAGCTTACTAATATTTGTATATCTGAAAAAATATACCAGATAGCAGCGCGGTGTCATGCCTATTTGAAATACTTATAACCTCACTTTTCCAGCAAAAGACTCTTCCTCAGAAAGTGGAATTAGGTCTCAGTGAAAGTATATAAATAACTGGTACACAGATAATACACAATTAATATCAAACGCTGGAAATATGTTATGAATTATATTAATAGTGAAAAATGAACAAACAAAAACTATCCCCGGACACGATTATCCAAATTAATATTCATTGCTGTAAAAAATCAAAAAAGATAATAATTTTGCAATAACTGCGTCCCCCAACGAATGAAAAGCAGTTATAAATTAAAAACAACTCAGTTTAATACACATTAAAGATAGGAGCGAGACTTATCTATGGGAATCCGAGATGGTTGTAGCCATCAACTGGATTCCCAGATGTTGAAGTTAAATGAATTTGTAGTTTGGTGGTTGGATCCTTAGTTGTGGTTGAAAATTCTTGTATGACAGCTGTAGAACTGCGGAAAAAATAAAATAGGGAAGGAAATGGGTACACAGATGGAAATTACTGAAGAAGGAATGAGTAGAAAAAATAGGTTTGAAGAAAACGCACCTTTGCTCTAACATATAAATAGAACTGAATTTATATATATCCATACAGGATACAGGAAGATAACTCTTTGTATAAATTCATGTTTAAAAACAATATTATTTCACAATTTCAATTCAAAATTGAGAGGTTGGGATAATAAATTCATTTTTATGCCGTATCAGCTTTAAGAGACAAAATTTATTCTAATATATATACATGTCGACCGAAAATACTGCCCCGGGTATTCTCATTAGTTGTATCTGCCTAAAGTCATGTTTTTAGAAGATAAGTTTGTTACTGGACAAACAAAATGATGAAAGAAGCTGGTGGAAGTTTAATACGTATAATTATACATCCGCTCCATCCATTTCAATATTACGTATGTGGATACAGTACATATAGAGGCGAACTCGACAATCGCCCTCGGCTCTTGAAATGGGAAACCACAGTGAGTGGCACATTTAATGCTAAAAAAATGATTTAATGTTAGAAGTGAACACACCAAATTTACGGTAGCTTAGTTACAATATGTCTATTACATATAATGAACGATGAAATTTTTTTTATGTACGACAAAACACGATGTATTGCCTAAAGTTCAATATGAATCAACAATAAAGACAAAAATTAGGATCAATAAACTTTTATTAATTTCATGAGTTTTTAATATGGTTGAGAACTAATAGTTTTTAGTTTAGGCGATTCGACAGACAGTTGCCTCAGAATTCTCCAAGAAATTAAAATTGATTTACAATTATGGCTTGTACGATTTTTATAAATTTTTGTGAACAAGGGTCTTGTGTTTATGGTGGTATTTACATTGTTGTCAGATCTTTCCTTTTTTCGGAAAAATAATGAACTTTGTTATTTCCAATTGATCACCCTGTATATCTTTCTTTAAGAAATTCTTATTATTTTTCCTCCAATGTTCCCTATATTTATATCCGCTGAAGTTAAAATAATACATTTAGGTAGCTAAGACTGCTAAAATTACAAATTTGACATCTAATTAAATTATTATTGTTGGAGTTTATTGAAAGTCACAATAATGGATCGTTTATCTGAAAAAGAAAAAATTGATATTTCAAAAATATTAGGATATGGTGATAGGAGTAGAAGTCAACAACAAACGTGTAATATATTTAATAATTTATATACTAACCGAAATCCCATAACAAGATCTACTGTCAGTGAATTAGTGAAAAAGTTTAACGAAACTGGTTCTGTAAAAGATTTATACAAATCAGAGCGCATAAAAACTGCATCAACTGAAAACAAATCTTTAGATGTTTGTGACCTGTTCGAAGACGATCCACACTTCAGTACTAGACTAGACTAATATTCAGGAAACTTGATATTTTGCATGATAATAAATTCCATCCATACAAAGTAACGTTAGTTTAAGAGTTGTCAGATGACGATTTTGATAGACGTGATGAGTTTGCAGACCTAATGATAGAAAAATGTTACAATCAAAACGGTTCAAATTTTGTTGTATTGTTATGTTTTGCGATAAGGCCACTTTTTGTATTAATTGAAACGTGGATCGACATAATTGTAGATACTGGTCACGTAACAATCCTCTTTGGATGCGTGAATCCTGAAAAACTTAATTTATGGGCTGGAAAAATAGGCGACAAAATAATTGGTCTTTTTTTCATTGAGGGTATCTAAAATGATCCGGCTTATTTAGATTTATTGGAAAATAATATTTTACCTGAAATCCAAATCCAAGTAAGTATTTTCAGTTACATTTAAAAAAAATTCATTATGAGAAATTTTCAGTCAATAACAATATCACAAAAGACAATATATGGCTACAACAAGATGGTGCCTCACCTCACTATGCGTGTGTGGCGAGATAAAACCTAAATTATGTGTTTCCCAGAAGATGGATTGGAAGGAGTTGTTTTATCGAATGGCCCCCGCTATCACCTGACATGAATTCTTTAGACTTTTTTCTGTGGGGTCACTTAAAAAACCTGCCAATATTCAGGAATTGAAAGATAGGATTGAGCAGTCAGGGATGTTGCAAAGTGTATTGCAAAGTTTTAAAAATTGCATGACTTGTTGTATTGAAGATAATGGACAACATTTTGAGCATTTGCTGTAATCGTCTTTACTGTATGTTTTCTAAAATTCCTAATTTTCCTACTTCTCAAATGTGAATCTACTTCTAATATGACACTAACATTTAAAGATTTGTCTTCAATTGTTGTAGTTTTTCTGTGCCTGATTTGGATGAATCTTTTACTGAACCAGTTTCGTTAAACTTACCTTACTGACACTAGACCTTGTTACGAGATTTGTATTACCACATAAATTATTAAAAAATATTAAAATTAAACAATTCTATTCAATCGTAGCCATCTTAATGAACAATATTTTGTAACTTTGGTGGAGATACTGTGAATGTAGCTATAACTCTGAAATTATGGCTTTTGGGTGTAGAGAATATTACATGAAAATTAATCAGTATTTCTTAAGGATTTGTTAAACCAGTAAATAAATAGGGTGATCCATTTAAAATCACAAAGTTCATTATTTTTCCGAAAAAAGGAAAGATCTGACAACAATGTAGATACAACCATAATACCGGTTGTATCACAAGACCCCCGCACACAAAAATTTATAAAAATCGTACAAGCCGTTTCCGAGATAATTGAGGCGTTCCATATATAAAACTCACTCTGTATATTAATAATACACTGCTCATTGAGCGGAGTTTAAAAAAAATCAAAAATAAAGATTTGAGAGTTGAGGATTAACTCTACCGTATATTCGTTCCTAGAGTGGAAACACGTGAAACAAGGTGCAATAGAAAACATTTAATTGAAAACTATGAAAAATTGTGAATTACAATTTAAATTAATACCTAATATGGCTATCAATACATTGATTGCAACGTTGAATCGCATTTGTCAGGAATGCCTTTCATCCGGTTTGTCTTCGCCTTTAAAATGTCAAGAATGATGTCAAGTTTTCCTGTTAAAATATTCTTTATTTTTGGGAAAAGACAGAGGTGAGTAAGATGGATATTGGAAGTTAAGAAATCCTATGGACTCCCAAAAATTCTCGAATAAAGATCGATTTGTTGTGCTACACGATTTTTCCTTGCCTTCTCAGGATGGAGTAAGTCACTGGTTTTTAATTGTGGCCTCCATTTTTTTCATAGTGTCATAACCATATACCCAACCTCAGCTCTACTAACAATTTTGGTAATGAAATCCGTCTGTGCATGAACTACGCCTCAGAATAAATTTGGTACCTATTCTCCCTTTCGCAGTCTATTCTAATGCCTCTAATCTATTAAAATGCCTTGCGCGGTACAGTTTGAGAATTCGAGATCTCCACTAAGCCATGGAATTGTTAATTGTCTGCTTGAACAAATCTCTTCATCCACCTATGCTCAAAATTTTAGTTGGCCGTTGATTTTTAAATTCGGTTTAAGGTTCTCTAAATCTTGTTTCAAACAACTTATCTCAATAAATTTCTGTCTTATTTGCTACGCAAAAGGCGCTTTAGAGAGAATTTACGATGCATCCATAACTTTTCAAGGCTAAAATTACTTTAGAAATTAGTCTTTAACCAAGCAGGTTTGGACATAAAAAAAATGTAACATAATTTTATATCTTTTCCGCGAGTAGTTTCACCTATCGTGGGAGATAGTATATATGAGATGGTAATGGCATTAGAATAATTATCCTAAAGTTTTTTAATGAATCTTTAAAATATAATTTCCGGAATTTCTGGAAATATTTTGCAAGCATTGGATTCTGTGGGTATGAATGCTATATATAATATTGCTTTTACGTTTCTTGACCTCATTAAAGAATATTCTATTGATATTCGCTTTTCTAGCCAGAATTTCACGATATTTGTTCGTCTATCATTAGTCTGATATAAAAAAATATAACACCATTCTAAATGCATATTGTTTTCTACTACCGGCCACTATGAAGGCCGATTCATAAACTTAACTTTCCGTTCACCGTTGCCGTTCTCATTAGACGTTTAACGTTCGTAGCACATTCTACACCCTATTCATAAACTGGACGATGCTGCCGTTAATGTAATCCAGTATTTGTGGACGATATTAGAGAAAATAACGAGATTAACAAAAAACTTTGTGATGCGATTGGCTCTTTTCTATTACTACGACGGGAAATTTAAAATTTATGTTGAAAGTTACCAAACGGCAGACCAATTACCAAATAATAACGTGAAACAGCAATTATGAATGGTCTCATGCGTTTCAATGTTTCTAATTTTGTAACAGCAAACATCAACGGCAACGGCGAACGGGAAGGCAAATCTAGAAATTGGCCATTAATACTGTAACTGTTGTCCCAAATTCATTCATACGTCAAAATAAAAACTGCTTTTACTATTGAAATCTTACCATTCTGTCCGTTATAACATAATCAGCTCGTTAAAATGTCACCAAATACACTTCTAATTAAAGAAAAATGTTACATCAATTTACTCTTTAAAAACTAATAATATAGTGTTATCAAACCAACAATACATGATCTTGATACATAAATATGATTAGTCTATGGATATTAATGGCCGATCATAAAAATAACTTTTCGATTGTCGTTGCCGTTGACGTTTGCTGTTACAAAATTAGAAACATTGAAATGCACAGGACCATCCATAGTTGCCGTTTGACGTCGCTGTTTGCTAATCGGTCTGCCGTTGGTTTTGTCTTGATCTTTAACTGTCTTAAAGTAGTGGCAAAGTCATTATAGTTTTTATCTATATATATTCACCTTGTGTTTAATAGGCATAGATATATATTCATTCCCATCATGAAAAAAGCTTTAAGACTGGTTTTGCCATTGAATATATGCTTGTAAGTTTATTTAAAATCAATTCCTTAGGAATTCATGAGTCATTGAACAACATTACGATTAAATAGAGTTTATCTAAAAAATTAAGCTAGACTAGGCAATTCTGGACCAAAATGGAAGCTCTACATATCTCTAGGTATATCACCCGCCATTTTTAGTTAGAGGGCTAGTAATAAACATGTGATCAGGAGTGATTGGATAGAAATCTCTCTAAAAAGCACATCTACGGATAGGTTCTGGAAGCTATTAAGTACACGACTAAAATAGTGTGGTAGTGTGAACAAACTCTAAAAGCACTGGCTAACACAAACAAGTAACCCTGATGTGGCTTCCAGGCCATTAGGGTATATCAGGAAATAAGGAAGCAGAAAAAAGCCAAAGCCAATAAAGAGGTATAGACTCCCTAATTTGGACCAGAACTTTATTTTTGCGTCACGAGATGACGTATCAATAACGAAGTGAACTAAGGAAACACTCAAAGTCTAAGACAATCCAAAAGATTCATAACCATCAGCTAAGAAGTCTGAAGAACTTCTTGTGATACTCAGAATCGACATGTTTCAATTTCAAGTTTCAATTAGAAGGGGAGAAAATCATTTTCTTCCAAAATCACTCATATTTCTCTTTTGACTTTCCACATTGTATTGACGACAAGTAAAATAGAAACTATGAGCTTCAATGATAGATGATGACGTGCGTGACTATATTTTATTTGAGACACTGGAATTCGTCAACACAATTTAATTTAAAAGACTATGTTTACACTTATTTACACGCTCATGTATGAACATGTTGTTTACAAAAACATTTTGCGGGCAAACCTTACGTTATAGAGGAAAATAGAGTTATGAAATCAGCGTGCTAAATTTTATTGAAACAGTTGCCTTTTCAAACTTATTTGTTGTGTTCTGTTCTTGTCATCTGCAAACTCCAGACACTCATAATTATTATAAAATATAGTTCCGGTTCTGATGAAACTTAATTTGTTTGTCTGTTTAGATGGAATTTTTAATCAAATTATTGACTGTAAATTTCGTATACTCCCTCACTTTTATCATATACTGTGCTTTTCAGATAAAAGTATCCACCTTTAATAACTTTTGTAATACTGGTATTTAGAAAAAATCCAAAAACACGTCAATTTATGTTGGAAGCGGCAAGCATTATGGCTTATTTAAACTTACTGGAAAAGCCACCCCCTCACCCCTAGCAGCATCCCCTTTATTTTTTTAAATTACTTTTCATATTTTTTATGTAAAATTTGGATACTCCTCTTTGAGCTGATTTCAAAAATGTATAATACTTGTAGGTTAAAGTGGTTAGTTTATGAGATAAACAATTTTTCTTTTAAGAGCACAAATTTTACTTATTATTTACTTTCACCTTATTTGCCTGTACTAAAATGGGTTGTACAACAGTTCAAACTCTTTAATCTTTTTAACTGTGCTATTTATTCTACTTAAAAAATCCAAACAACAAAAAACTCTACTTTTTATTAAAGTTTGACATTGTCAACTAGAATTTGTAGTCACTATTGATAGTGTAATTTGATACATTATTTATTTTGTTTCTCTGAAACGGCTTACTCTTTGCAAGAAAGAATTGAAATTGTAGGTTTATACTACCAAAATAATAATTGTGCAAGAGCTGCTGCTAGAATATTTAACGAATTACATGACGGAAGACATGCAATTCATAAGTATGTAATTCAACTGATGGAGAAATTTACCACAACAGGGTCTGTTTGCAATAAAGTGCATAAGCGAGAGGGACTCGTAAATAACGAAGCAATCCAAGTGGCAATTTTAGGGCAAGTCAGCTTAGAGGCTCAACAACCCCAATCGTTGTCAACAATAAGTAGAGCGATCGGTGTTTCATCTTCTACAGTTTTCCGAGTTCTACATAAATTCAAGTACCACCCATACAAAGTTAAGTTGGTGCACGAGTTGAATGAAGATGATTTTGATCGTCGTCTAGAGTTTTGCGAATCAATGACGCAAATTATCAATAACAATCCACAATTGTTAAACAATATTTGCTTTTCTGATGAATGCTCATGGTCATTAAATGGCTTAGTAAGTAGGCATAATTGTAGATATTGGGCTGAAAGTGATCCACATATTATGCGTGAATTCCATACACAACATCCCCAAAAGTTAAACGTTAGGTGTGGTATCCTAGGTGACCACATTGTCGGACCTTTCTTCATCAACGGAAATTTAAATGGTGAATCATATCTTGAGTTACTCAGGGAAGGGGTTGACCCACGTATTACAACAATAATAGAAAATGATGATAACCTTTCCGAAGATTTACTGGTATTTCAACAAGACGGAGCTCCCCCACACTATGCTATGCCTGTCCGACAATTTTTGAACGAAACATTCCCCGCTCGTTAGATAGGTAGAAGGGGGCAGATGATGGAGTGGCCACCTAGGTCACCGGATTTAACACCCCTAGACTTCTTTTTATGGGGGTATTTAAAAACAAAAGTTTATGTTACCCAACCAGAATCTCTGGATGATTTACGAGAGAGGATAGAAAATGAATGTCGACAATTAAATCCAGCCGTATTAAGCAATGTCAGAGAGGCATTTCAAAATAGATTATACCATTGTATGGAAGTTAATGGTACTCATTTTGAACACTTATTGTAACTTCATAATAAATAGCACAGTTAAAAAGATTAAAGAGTTTGAACTGTTGTACAACCCATTTTAGTACAGGCAAATAAGGTGAAAGTAAATAATAAGTTAAATTTGTGCTCTTAAAAGAAAAATTGTTTATCTCATAAACTAACCACTTTAACCTACAAGTATTATACATTTTTGAAATCAGCTCAAAGAGGAGTATCCAAATTTTACATAAAAAATATGAAAAGTATTTTAAAAAATAAAGGGGATGCTGCTAGGGGTGAGGGGGTGGCTTTTCCAGTAAGTTTAAATAAGCCATAATGCTTGTCGCTTCCAACATAAATTGACGTGTTTTTGGATTTTTTCTAAATACCAGTATTACAAAAGTTATTAAAGGTGGATACTTTTATCTGAAAAGCACTGTATATGAACCAATAAAAAAATGGTGAAATTTTTAATAATCTCATGACTTGATCGATTGAAATTTTATTTTTATTTTTATTTTTTTATATGATACGTAATATACTCTTTTGTATATTTGCCATTCTATGATGGTATATATTTCATTAACTTCATTTTATAAAGTCTGTAACATTTAAATAAACCCAATAGATTGCGAATATAAAGGCACAGAAGTGTGAAGGAAAGTTGCTAATGTATAATTATCATAATTATTACTTTTAATAAGTAACTATAAAAGCTATTGAGTGAAGTTTAAAGAATCCATTGTCATAGATACTAACATACAAGGTGATAAAGTTGAAATGAGTAAAATGAAAACAGTAATACCATGAAGTGTGGACATTTTAAATTTTATCCTAGTGCTCCCGAACTGCCTTTATACATCAAACGCTCACTCTATGATAATATCATAATATTATATACTATATACTATGTTCACAATATACTTTGTCATCATCAGCGTATATTATTCATATCATTCTTGAAGACCAATTGTACCAGATTTCTACAAGAATTTCATATCTCAACTTTTTTTGTTTAAAATAATTTATAGTTATTAAATTTTTTTAATCAATATTTTATTGTCCGTTATAATTTGTTTCTGCAAAAAATAGAAAAGTACTGTGGTTAGAGTTCTCAAACTTCTTTTGTTTCAAATTACAATAAATATATTTCACCTATTCATTCTGTTTTTCTTTTCCTTTAGTTTCATTTTCGAGTATTATAATCTCTTTAGATATTAGGGTTACTCATAAAATCTTAAATTTCTATTTTATACCTTCATAGGCTTGCTTAAAGTTTATTGATAGATATAATTCAATTTTATGTTCCGAACACGTAGTTTGAATATCTTTTAAGCTGAAAATTTGATCAGTAGCTGATTGATTACCGCTCACCTGAAATTTTGTTAGTATCCTTATATTATCTCTGTTTACACACAGTTCATACTTTGTATCTAGGAGCTATACTTTTCCAAATGTCATCCCACATATTTTACAAATTGATAAAATGTCAACCATTCTTTAGGAATCTGCCCCTTTTCTCACATGTTTCTTACTGTATTTGAATTTCTGATGCGTCAATTGTAGTTAATTTTTTTCTTCCTTAATTTTCCCTGTATCTTATGTAAGATATCTTTTATTATTTCCTTCGCGTTTTTATGATTCCTCTTTTTCCATTTAGCAATAACCCTCGTTTCAGATAATACTATTATATCTTCAATAACCTTTCCTATTGCTTATCATCTCTATTTTTGCCTTGTCTCGTTTTTTGTACTAAAAATTTTTTTTTGTATATTTAGTTATACAAAATTTGCGTATAGTACGAGATTCCGAATAATGTGAATGAATTCTATGCATAACGGGTGACTAAATTCCTATAGGGTGTTTCAAAAAAAGGTGATCCCTTCTTTAGTATAGATAAAAAGCTGAAATGTATTTGGAGTTTGCTCAGTAAAAAATTTCTGTAACGGTATCTGTATTCAAGATAAAAGGCGTTGAAGAAACATATACACATTTTTTACAATTTAACCGCAACTACTGGCAACAATGTATTGAAATTAAATACAAATATGTTTTGGAAGCTGATACATCAAATGAATTTGTTTTTATGTCTGACTCTCATAGAGAATGCTGGTTACAGTGTTCTTACCAAGTAGTATTGAACATAGCTTTTTCAATATTAGTAGATTTATTAAGCAAAATTTCAATTGAAATTAAACATCATTTAATTTTACACCAAAAAGATACTCTTGATAAAACTTGATACTGTGTACCGTTTTGATTTGAAAATTATGAAGATTTCCAAACTTTCACAATTCCATCAATTACACGCTCTAATCGACTAATCGACCTTTGCGACAAGTTCTGGTATTTGTTTTTTGTCTAAGCACACATTTTGAAAAGGCGATGTATGGTATCCTTAGAAGGTCTAAGGGAATCCGATTCTTAGCCACTGCTGATACTAGTTGGTTTTCTACTGATTTTCTTGTAACCTCAATATCAAACGCAGGTGGACGACCTGAACTCGAACGATCTTCAAGCGTTAAATCTCCACTATTAAGGATTAAACCAACGCCGTGCTCTTTGCTCATTAAATGTGTCTTCTCCTTCAGTTTCAAAAAATTTTCTTGCTGCCACAGCTGCCTTAAACTTTTGTTTCCAATTATGTCTCAACAATACACGAATTTCATATATATAGCCTCCAGGAATTTTTGCATATGAAAATCGATATCCTCTGTACATATAGTGTAAACTAAATCACTTAATAACATAACCACGCCTTCTATTTATATTGACTTATACTTAGATGGAAACTTTTTTGTCCATAACTATTCCATTATTTATATAATTTATAATGAGTGATGAAGCAATATAGTTATATTAAGTTGGAATTTCTGGAACTGTTGGCGATATTCATACTGAATACACTGTTTACACCACCACTACACTAACACTCACGATTACACTGTCTGACGTGCGTTTCGATAACCAATTTATCGTCTTCAGAGGCTGAACGTAATACTGAGTTTATATTCATATTATATTATCTGTATGACCATACCTGTAATTAGATACAGTTTTTATTGAGCAGAAACTTTATGAAACATACAACGTTCTTTTTCAAAATGGTAGCGAAAACACGTCACACAAAAAAAATGAGAGAATTGATCAGAAACTAAATAAACTTTATTTTGAAATTATTAAAACTTGTAGTTATCTAGTACGAATATCCGTCTTTATTAATTTTCTTTAATTGTTTTGATAAAACTACTGTTGGTCAGTATCAGTTTTACAATTAGCATCATATTAATTTTTTTATTATCTAATTTTATTCTTATTATACCAATTTTATTATTATAATTTAACTAAAATAGGATGGATAGAATTCTAATGATGGTAAGTTATGGCGACGGACTTGAAGAAGAATGTATTTTATTTAATAAAACACGTTTCGAAACATCTCCATTAACTTGGAGCACAGTAAGTAAGCAGAATTGTTGCCAAATTTAATGAAACGGGAAGCGTGAGGGATGCTCCAAAATCTGGTCCAGAAATAATTGACGTTATAAATTTAGATATTTTGTTGTCATTAGGAGACAACCCTCACGCAACTACAACAACAAGAAGTAAAGTGTTTAAAGGAAAACTTCACCCATACAAAGTTCAACTTATTCACGAACATTCAGGAGATAATCCAGACAGACGAAATTTTCATGAAGCATTGTGATAAAAAATCCGAATATTCTTGATAGTGTAATATTTTCAGAGGCAACGCTTTGGTTCAAACCGTCGCAATTCGTCTAATGGGCTTGAAATACTGAACATACTGTTTACACTACCACTACAATTCAAAATTACACTGTTTTCCGCGTTTAAATGACTGGTCAAATTCCGAATCAGTTCGGGGGAGGAGGGAAGAATTCATCGACTAGCGAACAACAATTTTGAAAGTGCGTATGGGATCGGTCCCTAAACTGATTCGGAATTTAACCCGCTAATAAAGCTCATAACTTGGTTAGCCCAGGGAAGATAGGAAACGAATCAGAAAAACAGAAAATTGCATTCTGGTGGAATAAATGCATTTCGCATAATTTCTCGAACAATTATAAAATGATTAAAAACCCGAAACATCACTTGAAAATCATTTTTTGGTGGTTTTTGGGCATCTGAGTCCAATTCTTACATTGCAATTTGCCGGCAGTGCACATGGTGGTTTTACGGGGGGGCTCGAGGGTTGAATTTTGGAAAACTTACCCGGGTCATAAAAATTCGTCGAAAATCGTTCCTCAGGGGTTTTCGGGCATGTTAAATAATATCTTACTGTTGAATGGACGCAAGGGTGCTCGAGGATGGATGAAAGGGAAAAGGTGATGAAGAAAATGATCACGAAAGAAAACAATATGCTGATGCAATACTGCTGCCAGACAGACGCCGACTACTACAAATCAAATCAAATCAAAGCAATATTATTTGTAACTTCAATATATAATATAGATTGAATTTGAATTTTTGTTTTTCTAAAAATTTAAAATTATACTTACACTTTTATAATATATACCACCGTAATGATTTGCAACCCCCAAGCAGTCTCTTATGACCACCCCCAGCGAATTTCAAGGCTAGACTTGGACTCAAAATGCCGGAAAACACTTAAGAAACGATTCTTGAGCGATTTTTCCGGGTTTCCAATAGTTTTTCTCTATTTCGGCCGATTTGGATCCAAATGTCATTGACTAGTTATCGCGCGTCGTGTAATTTTGAGTCTTGGTGCAGTGACTGTAAACGGTATGCTCATTTTTTGCATAACCTTCTTTAAAGAAGGTGAACTGAAAGACGTGGATCAATGAAAAGGCCATCTAAATCACATTCTTAGATTTTTTTGCATGGACATTTAAAAAGTCGAGCTTACGTTAACCAACCAGACAATTTATAAGGATAATTGGAACGATTGGAAAATTGGAAAATAAATAACTCTGCAGATGACCTGTAAATTAGGGTTATCATTGTCTTATCCTTTGTCAGATCGTAAACGAGACACAGGTTAATAATTTCTGTAAGAAATAGTTTTCAAAGTTGTTTTATATTTTATATTTTTTCTTATATGGCTTTTACTTGCAGAACGCAGAAAAATAAGCTTTATCAAATTATATAATAAAATGCGATTTATATTTAAAAATATATTAATGACATCAGAACATATTCGACATTTTACTTTTTTGAATTACGTTCGACGTATTTTTATATTTGTTATGATTGATCATTTGGAATGATGGAATAGTTTTTTCTATTTCAGGTAATAATGTATAAGAGTTTTTCCTGAAGCAAAACTTGTTGAAACCTGAAATCCTTTTTAGCGCTTTGTCCATGAAAACAAATAAGTTTCAGGATACAAAGAGCACTTTCCCTTGAAATCAAAGACACTACAGTTAGATGAGAAAACTTTGTAATTAAACTCCTGGGACAGTTTGTGTTTGATAAAATTACTTAAAGGGATTTCAATTTAGAAATAGGGACAAAGTTTGTAACTGAATGGAGATGAACATTGCTTCCTTAAAAATATTCCGTTCATAATACATTTGGATACACGAATAACGGATACATGTGTCTTTTATCTAACCTTCAATCACAATAATATGGAATAAATGGAGTATGAATATTTTATGTAATTAATAATTAATATATTTAAGCAATGTTTGTGTGTTCATAATGTATGCAGAAATTGTTCCTCTGAAGAACCTGAAGAAAATATATCGAATAATTTGCTCATAATTGGTTGTTAAGATACCTAGGCTGATATCCCTTTGCTCCGCCCTTAACCATTTCTAAAAACAAATCAACTATTTATCATCACTTTACATTGTAACCTATTATGTATAAATTTACTGGCAAGTATGAACTTTTTAAAGCGAATCTTCGAATTCATACAGAAAGTCAGCAGCCGACGTCATGGCTGATGGAACGGTCTTTGCCTTCTTTGCAGCGGGTTCTCCCCTTTCAGTCCACAGTTTTGATTTTTCTGTTAGTTTGGGGCGTGAAGTGATGGACCCACGTTATATCGATTGTTATGAAACGGTGCAAAAATTCGGTTTTAATTCTGTGGAACATTCCCAAACACTCGAAGGAAACATCTTGACGACGCCGTTTTTATTCCATTGTTAGCAAACGCGACACCCATCTTGCGCACAGCTATCTCATGTCCAAATTCAGTCAATATGCGATGTACCGCGCTGTTTGAAACGCCTACTATATCTGCTAGCTTGCGCACTTTCAGCCGACGATCATGCAAGATCGCTTTGTGGATTTTCTTCAACAGTTTTGGAGTCATCACCTCATTTTGTAGACCAGCATCGCGGTCTTCGCAGGTCATACGGCTGGAACGGTCTTTGCTTTCTTTGGAGTTTCTCCCTTCTCAGTTCTTGCATTCAATTGTTCTTTTGTTTCGGGTGTGAAGTTATGGATCCATGTGGTTATGAAACAACGAAAAAATTCGTGAAGTATTAATAAACAATAGATGGAAACATATTCACGACGCTATTTTTGTTCTATTGTGAACAAACGCGGCACTTATCTTGCGTACAGCTTGATGTTAATGTGCGATGAGCCGCACTTTTTGAAATGATTACTATGCATACTGCTCGCGCACTTTTTAGAATCTAGCTAAGCTTTTATATTGATTGGGCTTAGGCCTTTCAAATAAAAGAACGATGACCAATTTTTACTATGTTCACAAATTCAATTGAAACTTCACTATTGATAGCTGCCCAACAAATACTAAAAAACGTGGGATTTTCAAACTTCAAACTTCAAAGATATGCTATAGGGAGTGTACTTTCTAATACAATGGTATTTTTCAAGCAACTACCGGTATCTCTAGGTTAGGCCAGGTACTTCAAAAAAATTTTAAAAAAGCGTTTTTTGGAATGTTATCCATCATTTTGTAGTGATAAAACCTAATCTGACATTCTTCTAGAGCCTTTCGTCTGATGTTATTCTTCTAATCTCCAAATCTAATCTAATCTAACCTAACCAAATCTCTTTCATACCAAATATTTATAATGCCTATTCCCTAGACAAGATCTAAATATGCTGTGTCAGATGATTGTGGTGGGCATCCTATTAAGTAACTCAAAAGTTGATAAGATCTTGCCAAATCATGTTACTAACCGCATCAATATTATTTTTTGAAACATATTTTAATAGAACTCACCTGTTAAAGTTTTCTCAATGAATCTCTAACAATACTTCTATTAGTGCTGCTTCATCAAAAACAGTGCAGATATAACTTTTTTGTTAACAACGGAACGAGTTTACTACTTAGTAACTATTTCCAGTGAGTAGAGGACGTGAAAATTATGCTGTAAGATAAACAGACTTTTCTCACGCGAGTTCCTAGTTTGATGCCTTCAATGGAAGTTGTTGACTTTCTTCTCGCACAGCTTCGACATGCGTTATAGTTATAGATATGAATAATTTCAGTCATATACTGTAGTAATATTATCAAAAAAATAATAAACGCACAATAAATGGTGTAGGAAATGAGATATAACAAAATAATTTAACAAAAATCTATACCTTTGCACTTTTTTGCTGCGTAATAGTTTTCAACGTCGAAAAGTTTTTGTTTAGACAAATGAGATTATTTCTATAATAACTTCTTTATTAAGTTAGGAATATGAGAGAGAAATTTTTGACCAGTACCATTTATTTTACAATAATATCACAAATGTGATTGCGACTTGTTTACAGTTTTCACCAGATTTTGCGCGAACTTCTAAACTGGCGGCTACACACATTCTAAAAGTTTAAACTAACAACAAATTATTTTGTTTCAGTCATCAAGAAATACAAACTCGCACATCGTTAGAAATCTGAAGTCATTCACAGTCCAGGAGAAATATTAAAAGACTGGGATCAATTTCGAGAAGTTATGGAATACGAACTCAATAAATTCATTATACTAAATTTTCCATCTAACTTTCTCGGGAATTCTTCGTTATCGTATCTACTCGTGTCTGCTCTTTTTTATGTAAAATATATAACTTTTACTGATTTATCCAGTAGCACGATAGGAGTGCTTCTTCTATTATCTATTCAAGTAATGTTCAAAAGAACGTTTCTCGAGAGTAACGTTATGCATATCTATACCAGTTATTCTCAAATAATATCTATGAATTTACAGCCCATTGATAAGAGAGACAAAGTTCGCTCATTTATTTTCTCGCGGCGGCAATTTTTTATAGACAAGTCACAAAATAAAATATGAGAAAATGCTTCTATATACATACGTGCATTATAAACTTTTTATAATACAATTGATGTCTTCGCTTACTAGCACAGTCAATTAAACCAGTGAATTGAAAAATTGAATGGTAGTTAAATTTTGTTTTGTGTTTCAAAAACAGAAGTCCCATCTATCAAGGATTTTCTGTACAAGGTAGTGATCACTAAATATACCTAGCAGCAATTCTCTAAATCATCAAATATTTTTATCAAAAATGTGCTTCATAGTTTGAAGTATATTAAAAGCTTATGAGATTAGCGAAATAAAAACTGGAAATTCTAAGCCATATAGGAACTTAAGAAAAAAATGTAAATGTATAAATTTTCATCCCAAGAAATACAAACTAACTAGTGCAACAAAAAACATGTACAATGTTCTGCCAAGTGGATTTTAGAGGTTCGCAAATACTCAAAGATCAATCTCAAAATTCAGATCTAGTAATTACCATCTCTCCGACTCCTGAGATTGATGAGAAGAACCAACAAAATTGGACAACGAAATGCTGAACGGAAGCAAATTCGTTTGAAACAGTTCCAAACTTCATTAACCAACCTTGGTCGATCATCCCCAAACATTCGTAGTAGATTGGGAAAATAAGCAAAGCAGGTGTTCGGGTCGGCCAGAACAACGCTAACCAATCCATCACCCTCTACACAAATCTCATGTTGACATGCAAAAAATTCGTGATTTAAAGTTTTAATCACTGGAGTTTAAAAGGTTGTAAATTTTTTTCCAACGAGGAGGTAATAAAAGCTGTGGAGGTCTGGTTTTCAGAAGAAGAAGAAGAAGGTCTAAAGACGTTGCAGGTTGGCTGTAATAAATGTATCCAATTAAGAGGAGAATATGTTGAGTAATAAAATATTTTGACATTGAAATTTTGTTTGGTTTTATAGTAGGCTAAGAATTTTTCAATACATTCTCGTATTGCTATATAAATATAAAATTTGGTATTTGAGATTAATAATTGCAATAAATTATTGAGGAAAATTAAAATATTCATTATAATATAAATAAGTAAATAAAGAACAAATTCTATATAATAATCACTATTTTATTGAAATATGATAAATCTTTCAATTTTTGTCGATGTCGTAAGTCCGATTATTTTCACCACCCTAGCTACTCTCTTCCACTTTTCAACTGTTTCCTTCTTCTACGCTATGTGCTAACTTTTGATGGACAGTAATTAGTTACATACAATCTGGAAATAATATTGTAAAGTACTCTTATGACTGCTTATATCACCCACTCCAATTAAATTGAAACATCATTAGATATATTGAACCTTCTACACATAATGTCTTGCACGCTCCTAATCCAAATGAAATAAATTTAACGAAGGAGCAAGTCAAGATGAAAGGAAACATGTCGTAACAATTAAGATTTATTATATAACAGCAATTACTGGGTGATTTGGGAAGAGAAAGTTACTGATAAAAAGTAAATTGGAGCTCTTATTTGTAGAAAATTACCAAAAAATTATATTCTGGTTACTGAGTACTCATACCATGGAAAATTCGATGGAAGAGACGGATGGTAATAATTTATAATAAACTTTCATCCTTTAAATATACAACCTTTTAGAACATTTCCTGGCGACTCTAGGGTGTTATGTCAGCGATTTTATTAATTGATTAGTAATATCATAATAGGATTGTCACCATATTTTATTCCCACTCGTGTTTTTATCAACTAATATGAACAAACAACGGATATTGTGACTTAACTTTAATAGTTTGATCGACAACCACCACGGTTTTTTAAGTGTGGTGATGTGTACTATAGACACATGCATTTCTATAAATGTCGCACCAATTTTGAGAAATTTATATTTATCAAATTACAAATCCAAAATAAACCGTCTCTTTGTCTGTGTAAAGAAGTTCCATAGTTTTCCAAACATAAACATATTTTACAGTTTGGTGCACGAGAATCATCTACGCTGTAGCTAGAATCGTTACGAGATAATATATCTGCTGTTGAGCAGGACGTCCACTGAAAGTACTGAACCTATAAATGCACTTTAATCTTTCGATAGATCTAGAACATAGAGAAATATTTTAAAAAAGTAAGTTGTTTTCTAACTTAATTTTACAAAAATAATAGTTTTTATTCCAAGTCGATGGGATTAGTATTTACAAAACAAAGTTTAGAAGTCCGGATATATTTTATATCGCCCAAGATTCGTTCCAAATAGATACTACGTCATCAGCGCTGATTATGTAGGAGAGCGTCCGGCCGGCCTGTTTAATAAAATACTACTAGCATGTCATTATTTTGACAACAAATAGTTGATTTATTGATATAAATGGAGCAGGGGATTTTTCGTGGTTCTTCAGACAACTTGTGCTAAATTGATTTCCTTGGAATGGCTAGTTATTTTACTACCAATAACGATTTTATGACTGCTACAACCCGCGGCATGAACCAAATGAATAGACAGATATATAGAATGACTTATTCATTGAGCAAAAACAAGCAGATAAGCACAAAACCTCTTAATGTTAAGATACCAAAACTTAAAGTGTCAAAAAATATATTACTTTTAATTTGATTAAAAAAATACCTTAAGCTATGGGGAAGAGAGGAAACCAATACGCATGGCTGAACTAGGACGCAGGATATGCAAAAGTATAAAACATGAAAAACAACCATCAATAGTAGTGAACAATTTTTTAATGTAGTACTTAACCTATTTCCATTGTATTCTATAGATTTCATTGTCCATCATAAACTGGAGGAATACTCATAATTATCTCCTTGCATCAAATTCAATTTTTTAGTGGTCATATTAAATAACTATATTCAGACTATATTAGACCTTATTTACAATCTTGATTTAATGAGAAGGGCGATATACTATTCAAGGTTCAAAGTTACGTTCTTAATTTATTTAAATACCTTGCACTACACTTAACTAATTTTTATAATTCACTTATCACTATCACTTAACTAACTTGAATTATTTATTTAAATTCTTCTATTATTTTCTGTTTCGGTCTGTTCACTACGACTATTTCTTATAAACTAAATTAAACTAAAAGAATTCTCAAAAGTTCTAGCAAATGGAGAAATCACACAAATAAATAGACTTTCCTAGAAATTATTGATAAGAAACTATGCGATTGAAGCATCTGATATAATAAAACAAACATCAAACGGATTCTGCGGTTTATAAAAAGTATGTCAAATGCGTCGCGCGGCGCTCGCGGCATTTTAGAATTGCAATATATCTAGGCAGGACCGGCTCCAGAGCAGAGACGGCTTCGTAACAATATATGTAAAGATGAGGATTTAAATTTGCGTTGTAATAGTTGGTAGTATAAGTTAACCACGATCACATTCACCAAACTAAATAAAACAAAATAATACAATTGAAGTGATATCCTTAAATATTGTTGTACGGAACTCTCGTCATAACTTGAAATATAGTAAATAAATAATATCCTCTGAATCCATGCGACTTTTCAAGAAAACGATAGAAAAAATAAATATTTGGGAATATACATTGATACTGAATTATGGAATCAGTTTTCAGAAGGAGCACAGTAATTTATATAAAAATTTCGGCCTTTGAAGAGGAAAAACAGAATTTAATGAAATTAGTACACGAAAATAAACCGTATAGGTAATATGAAAGTTATTCAATAACAATATTAATGATGAATTCTTAAGTTGCTTAAGATATTTGTTCCAAGTTCCAAGTTCCAATTTAAAATATTTATACAAGTAAATATGAAAACGATACTCATATTGTACTGGAAGAGATCGATACAAAGTAAAAATGTCATAGAAGCATGGATAAATGAGTAGAAAAGACAAGTATTTCGAATATCCTAATTAGTTCTGTTCTGTATAAGATATCGATAAAAAACTCTTCGCTATTTTATATTCACGAGAAAGAATGTGGAGATTAGTCTTAGTTAGATGAATTTTCATTCGTTACCTCATTATTTCGAAGTAAAAACTTTATTTTATTCATACAAACGTCTGATGATTTCTTCAAAACCCATTTGCTGATTATTGCATACAGTTTGTTTCTCATATTTTTGGTTATTATATTTTATTATTGAGCATAAAATTATTGACAAATATCAGAATAATATCGTCTTAATTTTCAAGTGTATCAAGTTCTCTATTACTATATGTCAGATTTTTAGTGTTATTAAAATATTCAGGCCAGTTTCGTCTTTATTCAAATAATCAACACGTACATTCCAGTTAGGGAACACAAGTGAACAAATATGGAAAATGAAATAAAATCAAAATGAAATCTTCTAGAAAAATATTACATAACAATTTATCAAACATTATGATGTTTCACAAACCAGCCATATCTATTAACTAAGTTGAAATTTTTGTAACCATTGGTGATATTGATACTAAACACATCGTTTACACTACCACTGCACCAACACCACAATTACATTGTTTGACGCATAACCAAGTTATCGTCTTCAGAGACTGAGGCTAAACCAGAATCTCTTAACTTGCCTCACATATTTTAAACTAAAGTTTGCCACCAATAAACATTTTCCCACGAAAAATAATTCCAACGGAAAAACTTCATTGGCGGGAATCTACATATTCAATCTACTATAAAACTATAGAGTGAGCTGCAAGGAATAGACAATTTGTCCTGTTCTTACATTTAGCAATTTCATTGCTTCCAAATGCATCCAACAGTTTATTATTGGATACATTTGTATCCATTTTTCATTATTGACAATACTGGATTTTTCGGGCCGTCCATATTTTAAATTAGCTATGTGTAAATCGAACATATACTCCCGTCAAAATCACTACAGCTCAATTGATATATACTACTTTTTTCCAAATGTGATATTTCATTAGGATTACCCAACAATTGTTTAAATGTATTGTAGGACTTAACCAATTTAAAGCCCACTCTGTTAAAAGTTCCTTTCAATCCCTTTCTATAAAGGGCAAATTTTTATTGTTTTTCTTTTTGATTTTGGAAAAGTGATTTTCCATAGGGATTCCTTAAACCTATGTTAATCAATTGATCTAATTACATTTCTCTTATTATCACCGTCCTCAATAGAAGTCGATGCTAAGTGGAAAGTTAATTAATAGATATACCAGGAAATGGCGACTTATAATCTTATGTTGGTTATAATGGAAATAATTAGCCGGTATGTACATGCACGTAGCGGTGTTTTATAAAGGCATCAAATTCTAGCCTATTATTATCCTCAATTTATAAAGTATCTAAAATTGCTAGGTAACTGTCTATTATTATCCATTTCATAAGTAACATTTGTAGATGGACATTTTGGATTGAGGCCTAAAATGAATTATCCTACCATAACCTGGGAAAATACTAAAATGTCAAAAGCAAAAAGTCAAGGATGTTTTCACATTATTAAGAAATAATCATCATAACTTATAAGGTTTGGCATAATGTGGCAAATTTGTGCAAGTAAATAACAAGACTATTTAGAATATCTAAATTTTATGTGTATGCGTTTCATATACTGATTGTATTCAATTATGGAAAGGGGTTTCCATTTACCATTGGCTCTTACAAAGTTATTGGTAAGACTACTTTCGAATATTGTTGAAACATAAGAAACTTTATTTTATCGTCTTGTTTCCCTATCATCACTGCATTCGAATATCTTATAACTACGTCACCTTATCAGTTTTGCTTCCATATAACCGTAAAGTATCCGTTCAGTAAATATAATTTCAATCTTAAACTATTGGATTTAGAAAAAATTGTCGATAATATAACTAAATATTCGTTGTTCTCGAATTAAGTGTATCTCCAGTTTTTGTGGAGCTTCTCCACATATCGTCCAATTAACCAGGGTACATAAGGAATTTTAAAATCGTATCGCCGTCACCATCGGGATTCGTTCAACGAAAGCTGCTTATCTGGACAGTATAGTTTAGTTTTCGAATAACAACTGATTTGCAACAAAGAACAAAGCCGTAAACGAAATTAAAAATCTGCTACTGCATTTCATTTTAAACACGCTGACAAAATTATGTAAACACATCTCCAACGCTAAACGGATTATACAAAGCCAAGTAGACACTTCTCGTTCATGAGTGACACCTGCACTACAAATAGGATGCGGATGAAAAGGAAAAGCAATATTCGCAGTCAACATGTTAAATCTCAGCTAATTGGATAAATTGCTGGAAACTAGAATAAGTAAATAAAATTCGTTTGTTTCGAATATAATACGATATCGTACATTCTCCGGAAGTTACAATAAATTTGTAACTTAATTTGTTATATTGTCCATTTCAAAATAATCAGCTTTGTCATAATGCAATAACTTTAATTGCTGATTATTGATTCTAACAACATGTTCAATTACAGACTTGAGTTAAGTTGACAATTGAAAAAAAAAGCCAATACAATTAATAGAGTACTGAGAATTAGATTGAGTAGTCGTCAAAATAAAGAACTCAAATGCTAGCAAATTAAAAGTGGTGCAATAATATTCGAAGATATAGAAAGCATGATAAAGACACAAAGTGAGAATGAGAAAGCAGTGAATCAGTAAGAGTGCAAACTTATAGAGATATAAGTCTCTTAATTGACGTTGACAATATTCAGAATCATGTAGCTAGAAAAGCCAAAGACACAATAGATTAATGCCATGCTCAATCTCAAGCAAATAATCAAGAAGAAACTATTTAAATGTTTAAGTGACATAGAGTGAATTGAGTGAATAGAAAAGTTATTTTATAGATTCTCAACAATCCTTCTATTCAGTCAAAAGAGGTAAATTGATGACTGAAAAAGTAAGTAAAAAGTTAATAATATTAATTGTAACGAAGCTAGTGAAAGGTGAATACTCTTACAAGTAAAGGGGAGACAGAAGATTTTGTAACTATCAAAGAACCATAGTTGATTTCCGACCCAGTATAGGCCCACCAAGTATGTACAACTCTGGCCCTAGCTTGGAAGCCATTATTCGCCCAGACATGGTGAGACTCTGGGATGATAACAATGTCCCTCGCTTAGATTGAGGTTGAGATCTAGGCTTGGTTGCCTAGATAAACCTAAGACTGGTCTGCAACCCTGGTTGCTTGTAAAAATAGATTTTCAATATATTGTTAATAAAATTATATTTTTATGACAAATTTTGTTTGCCAAGGCAGGGTTTCTCAGCGGTGGCCCAAGCTAAATCGACTAGTTCAAGTCTTGGGGCCCTACATGGGTTATTTAATTTATATAAAATACTCTTTATTGGAAACAGATGCATCGGTCAAAGAGAAGCAATATAATGGCAATCACTATAGCCCGACTTAGTTTATCTAGATTTATTCTGATGAGAAATATTTCCATTTCCATCCAATATTTGATCAGATGTGTCCGCCCCACTGGACGATTGATGGAATTTAATTAAAAATCAGCCTGAAAACAACAATTTATGGTGAAATAGCGAATTAAATCGCATCAATAAATAATTGAAACACGAAAATTCTAATCAAAGTGAATTGATTTCGATTGAATGAACCACAATAATTATAATATATTATGAACCAAGTCCAACCTTAAAATAATTCAGTTCATTACATCTATATCATAAATCAATTTTAACAAAAAAATTCAAAAAGAATTCAAGTTGCATTTTATTCTTATCAAATAGAACATATTAAAACAAACTAGAAATAAGCTATCAAAATGGAGTACCGTAAACAAGTTGACACTCAAGGGCCATATAACGTACAGTTGCACTAACTTTACCACAAATTGTTAGAATATAATAGGGTTGAAAGCCAGAAAAACTCGACAAAATGATATACTAGGGTTGATAATTGAGTTCAAAGATATGGCAACAGTAACGTGAATATGTCAAATCTGATATAACATTTGAAATTTGGTCAAAAAATGGAAATAGATCGCAACATTTTCGTGTGATGATTTTCTATGACTCTCGACGTGAATTAAACCAACAGTAGTATCACCTAAATTCGACTTTTGATGATGAACCACCATCTCGAGTCACCGTATTTCGCTGGTTTTCCTAATTCAATCGTGTTCGCACTTCGCTACAGAATGAATTTCGTTAAGATCGTCCAAAATAGTCTGGAATGAATTCGGAAAACCAGCGAAAAACGGTAGCTCGATATGGTACTTCAGCACAAAAAGTCGTAGGGAGTTAATCAGAATACTATTGTTGGTTTAATTCATGTCGAAAGAAAATCAACACACGAAAATGTCGTAATTCAATTACATTTTATGACCAAGATGAATGATTCAAGTATCTGTGAACAACTAAAATAGCACTTGGATGACAAAACGTTTTAAGTAAGTTCACGATAAAAAATGTCAAACTTTTATGACTTTATGATCTTTATACCCAAATCACTGTTGCCATATTATCTCAAAACTTAAGTAGTAACCCTCGTATAGTATATTTACACTTTATACACCTCAATTTAAAACAATTAAGTTTTATTAATGGCAAAACGAACAAAAAATCGTGTTCTCTGTGACACTTCTTCAGAACTCTAGATTATTTTTTTTATTATTGTTTCGGTGAAAAAGCTTAACGATTTTGAATGGAGCTTAAATTGTTAATAATTCTGAGTTAAGGGAATATTTTATTTGAATGACAGTATTATTTCAATAAGAGCATGTCGGTTGTTCAGGTTTGCATTTCCAAATTTATGAGCCATTTCCCAACAAACATTTAACCTGAAAACGTCAAAAAGGATATTAAAGTTCTAAGAATACATGAATAATTGACTGGAACACAACGTAAAAATTTGTCTTGGATGATTTAATTATTCATATTCCATGAAAATCTGTTCCACAAAATTAATTAGTTCACCGCTTTTTCAACAAAAATATAATAATACTGTTTCTTTCAGATTTCGTCGCTGATAGAACAACATGGAAGTGCTGGAAATTTGCGACCGTCAGCTGTGGCAAGAGTGGGTCAGGCTGTCAACTTGGCTGTTGAACGATTCGTGACAGTGGGAGAAACAATTGCAGATGACTATCCGGAAGTTAGGCAAGGAATGTACGAAGCGTGCAAGGAAGCGAGGCAGGCCGGTAAGTTACTTGAATAAATTTCCCATTTTACGTAAAAGTGAAAATAGAACAGGGATATTGTAGGCTCTGAAGTATTCGATCCCATTAGGGTTGGCTGCCTCATCTACGTGATGTAAAATGAAATTTCAAATTAAGATAGTCGCATACAGAGTGTCAATTTGTAAACGTACCATTCTCTATATTCCTTACATAAATTTCATGAATATACGAAACTACGTCAATGTTATTTTTAAGAAGGACAGTTCGTTGGCTAGTTTTTAAATATATAATATCGATCATGTAGCACTTGAGGTCGCAATCCTTTTAAACGGAAAGAGAGATGACTGCTACTTTATTTCAAAAATACCACACCTTGTCAAAGCTCCGCGAGAAATTTGGTGGAAATTTTATTCAATTTTCATGTATCAATAATACTTTGTAATATTATTTCTTTGAATTGAAAGAATAAACAGTAACGTATCATATGAAGATAAATATTTAGAATACTCTACCTCCATTAGACTCACCTCTAAAGGCTCTCGAGACGAGTCAGAGTGAGTGGAGGCGGTGTAGTGCTAGCAACCACATTCTCGATTAATCCAGCTGACCGCTACGTCTTTTTCAAATTAGGCGTGATTCAACAGAGATTAGAAGGATATACTTATATTAAAGATGAAATATTTTTCATTTGGTGGTACCCACATGAATATTTATGGGATACGAGGGTGGTCCCAGAAGTACCTTGAAAAATACAACTGTATTAGAAAGTTCACAAACTCTACAGCATATGTTTTAAGTTTGAGGACGTTACGTCGTTGCTTAGTATTTGTTTGGCAGCCATCAGTAGTTTTCGTTTTCAGTGAATTTGTAAACATGGAAAGAATTGGTCATCGTTATGTGATACAATACTTTTATTTGAAAGGCATTAACCCAATCCATAAAAAAACTCAACTACATTCTACTCCGACTCCAGAAATGTTGAAGAAAATCAACAAAGCGGTACTAGATGATCGTCGACTAAAAGTGCGCGAACTAGCAGACATAGTGGGCAATTTAAAAAGTGGGCATCATCGCATATTAACAAAAACAGCGTCATGAAGATGTTTCCATCGAGTGTTTGGCAATGTTTCACAAAAATAGAGCCAAATTTTTGCGCCATTTCACACCCGAAACAAAATAACAATCAAATTAATAAACTGAAAAGGGAGAAGTAGCTCCAAAGAAGGCAGAAGTCAATAATTATTATATGGAATGGGTCGTAGCTCCAAAATAACTGAATATATTTTATCAATTTATATGAATAACCGTCAAGATCTACAACAATTCTAAACTTGGATTCGTTTGAACTTAAAATTATTAATTTCAAAATATTAGCTGTTATTCTAATCTGAAATATACTTTTTTATAAAGTGATTGAAGTTAACTCTAATTTTTTCAACTTGATGAATTATAAGGGTTGACTATAAGATTATTAGACACATTAAAAAATATCGTCCTCATAGCGAAAACGAAATCTTTGGATTTGGACATCGTATACAAATCATAAATGAAAATAAACTGAACTATACAGTAAATACCTGGAATTAGGATATTCTTTTGTCTTAATTTCTGAAAACATATGAGTCATACTGGTGACTAGGCATAGATTTAGAAATAAGATAAACCATAAAGCCAGTTTCCATAAAGATAATGCCTTCCTCTAATTTATTATTAATGGCACTTCATGCGCGTGCGTACCTATCAGAAATGTCACAAATAAAGTTGATTTGTAAAATCGCTGTTCCGATGATGATTACTCGCGTTTGACTCTTATGAATTATTTCATATTGGTATTCGTGATCAGGTAGCTCAATTAATGATAAAAATCCAAATCGCAAGCAAACTATATTTAATCTATTCTTACTCGAAGGGCTATAAAAAGTATCAAAGAGTTCCGACCGCAAATTTTAAAGAAGCAAATATAATGCCCATTCGCACGACAAAAGTCATAGTCCTGGTAAGAAATCGAATTGACTCTAACCAACTCCTGCGTTCTGATTAAAAAAAACAGATACACTGTATCAGAGACGATGTTTTTGCATTCAATAAAATATCAATTAGGTTTTGACTCTTGACATATTGAATGTTATCATTACTTCAATTTGTTTTGTGGATCATAGTTTAGTTTGAGAATTTTTTATTTAGTTTCAGTATTTGAAGCTAATAATATTGTCGAATATTGAAAAAAGTGTGGACATTAACATTTCCATATTCCATGTCACAATTAACGGAAAACTGACAAAAGTTGATGATGCAATTGTGATAATTATTATTTTATATTATAATACAATAATAGGACGCCTCTGAAAGCGGAAAAATCGTCTGTTGTTTTAACTTCTACCATATTTTTTACTCATGGAAGTAAAAAATGTAATTACTATATCAAAGCTGTAATTTGTTTGATTGTGAAATTTATTGAGGAAGTTGGTTTACCTAAAAATCGTACTAAAAATGGCCAACCAAAACTGTAACTAATAATGGAGAATAATTGGATGCCTGCAAATTTTTGTAGAAAAGTTTAATATATGAATTCAAAAACTGCATCACAACATGATTCGCATAGGACCTGTCTGAACTATTGTAAAACCATAATACAAAATATAATAATAATACAAGTAGAATAATCTTTTTCATTGAAGCCATTTTCATGTTAAATGTTAAAGTTAACCATCATATTCGTAGATAATAAAGTGATACTAATCCTAGATGAATGCCGGAACATAGAGATTGAATGCCTTTGAAAGTTAATGTTTGCGCAACTATCTCGGAATCATCATTTGTAGAAGGTAGTTTTAGTATTTATAATGGAGAAATGAAATGCAGTTGGTAACGTTTGATTGACACTTGGTTTCAGGGGAATGTTATATTACCACAATTCAGCTGTTGGAACCAAGTATTTAAATAGTTTTCTAAGAGATATGGATTGGAAGAGAGTGCTCAATAGAGAGGTCAACCAGATTTCTCGTTTTATCGTCTTCAGAATACTTTTTCTGGGAACGTCTAAAAAACTTTTTATACAAGATAAAATCTGATGATTGAGATGAAGTAAGAAATGGAATACTGATAAGGGTATGTCAAATAACAAATCAGCGATTGCATAATTGTATATCAGGTTTTTAGAAAAGACTGGATTACTGTCAAACGGAAGAAGGAATACAATTCGAACATAATTGAATAATATCACTATTCTGTTCCTGTTCATTTTCATATTTTCCTAAGAAAAACGAGTGAATTAGATTACCTGAATTATTTTGAGAAAACTTTCCTTCAACATTTTTTTGTGAACCTTGTTGGAATATTAGCAACTTTATGAACACACAACTCACCAAGTTGATATATTTGAGTGGAGGAACAAACGGTTTTCAACTATATTATGGTAAAACGGAATTTCAAAAAACTACTTTTATACCAAACCAGAACAAAATCAAACTATTAAAAAAGGATAATACCGCTTACATTCGCGTGTCATGTTAAATATATGTTTAACGGGGTAATATCCTATATTGAAAATTTCACCACGGAACTTTCAATTTTCTGCTAACCACGGTGGTTTATCTGTTATATCCGAGCCTAAAATAGATTTTGTGTATAAGACGCCATACTGTAAACTTCTTATCCATCCATTCTCTTATCCGGCATATATTTTCGATTTTGCTCCTGGCGATTCTCACTCCAAATTAAACAACTGGATAGCAACACAGCGCATTGACTAGGAAGAGAAGCGCGTCACAGAGTGATCAAATTATATAATAATAGAATTTTAAACCTTCTCCACCGCTATAAAGAATACTTGCATTTCTTCGATGGCTGAAAAATTCATTTTTAGGTTACCTTTTAGATGTTCTTTATTTTCTGTACTTTCTCACTAGCATTCGTATTTTTCTGAATACATTTTTCTTCCTTTTCAGTCTACTGCATTCTTTGCTAATATTCAACCACTGCATCTAACTACTTATTTTAAATACTTATTCTTTTTTAACTCTGTTGTATTACTAATTTTTCTACTACTAGTTGATTGCTACAAATGAAATTTATTTGAATGTTCTCAATAATATACTCATATATACTATATATACTCATGTTACGCGGATTTTATCTAAATTTCTTGGATTACGTCTTCGATAAAACACGGTTGTAAAAATTACAAGGGTTCAGAAAAACGGGAAACTTCGAAACATAACAATAAATCAAAATAACGATAGAAAAATGCGGTCTGATCAAAAACGGCAACAAATGTGTCAAGTAGCTCACGCCTTCTATTTTCGTAACATTTCTTCAACGAAAAATATAAGAAGGATAACAAATAATGAGAATATATTGCCAATAAAACAGTTCACAGTATGTCGTCTTATACAGAAAATCTATTTTAGGCTCGGATATAACATATATAAACCACCGTGGTTAGCAGAAAATTGAAAATTCCGTGGTGAAATTTTCAATATAGGATATTACCGTTAAACATATATTTAACATGACACTCGAATGTAAGCGGTATTATCCATTTTTAATAGTTTGATTTTGTTTTGGTTTGGTATAAAAGTAGTTTTTTGAGATTCCGTTTTACCATAATATAGTTAAAAACTGTTTGTTCCTCCACTCCAATATATCAACTTGGTGGGTTTCTTTGATAGGCTATATCAATATTCCATTTCTTACTTCATCTCAGATTTTGTCTTGTATAAAAAGTTTTTTCAACATTCCCAGAAAAAGTATTCTGAAGACGATAAAACGAGAAATCTGGCTGACCTCTCTATTGAGCACTCTCTTCCAATCCATATCCCTTAGAAAACTATTTAAATACTTGGTTCCAACAGCTGAATTGTGGTAATATAACATTCCCCTGAAACCAAGTGTCAATCAAATGTTACCAACTGCATTTAATATTCCCATTATAAATACTTAAACTACCTTCTACAAAGGATGATTCCGAGATAGTTGCGCAAACATTAACTTTCAAATGCCTTCAATCCCTATGTTCCCGCATCCATCTAGGATTAGTATCTCTTTATTATCTACGATTATGGCGTTTAACTTCAACATTTAATATGAAGATCGCTTCATTGAAAAAGACTATTCTACTTGTAAAATAAGGATTTGTGTTTACACTTTGTATTATGGTTTCACAATATTCCTTTACATGCATCCAATTATTCTACATCATTAGTAACGGTTTTTAGTTGGCCAGTTCTAGTACGATTTTTAGGTGAACCTACATCTTCAGAAATTTTCACAATCCAACAAGCTTTGATATATTAATTATATTTTTCCTTTCATGAATAAAAAATATTGTAGAAGTTAGAAACAACAAACGATTCTTCCGCTATCAGCGGCATCCCATTGTTAAGTTGTATTATAATATACAATAATAATTATCAAAGCTTTCTAAAAATTACATATACAAAAACTATTCAAACACATGCGTCTTGGTTGCATGAACAACTTTTATCTGTCCTCTGTTAACTGTGACATTGGAAATGAAAATCTTAATGTCCATACTTTTGCAATATTCGACACTATGCAAACACTAAAGCTGAATTCAAAATTCTCAAACCAAACTAAGATCCGTAAAAAAAATTGAAGTTATGATAACATTAAATATACCGTTCTTATCAACAGCCAAAACAAAATCGAGTTGGTTATCGACAATTCGACTTTTGTCCTGCGAATGGGCATTATATTTTCGACCTTAACTCTTTGGTACTTTTCATAATCCTTCGAGAAAGAATAGATTAAATATAGTTTGCTGGCGATTTGGACTTGTATCATTAATTGAGCTACCTGATCACGAATACCAATATGGAATAATTCATAAAGAGTCAAACACAATTAATGACACTTAAACGTATTACTAGGTAATTATCGGAACGGCGATTTTGATAAAATCGACTTTGTTGGTGACATTTGAAATTAATAATTTTAAGTTCAAACGAATCTAAGTTTGGAATTTTTAAATGTAGAATTATGCGAATTTGAAGGTTCTTTATATAAATTAATAAAATATGAAAAACTAATAATATATGTTTAGTTATTTTGGAGCTACGGCCCATTCCATATAATATTTATTGACTTATACATTTGGCTCGAATTATTACAAAAAACTTTTATTCGACATGATTTTTGGAATACCTGATAGACATATTAGCAAGTTACTTCATTTTATGAACACAATGTAACAACATAACGAAACTTTAAAAGACAGTTATATAAAAGTATCTACCAACACAGTTCTTTTCAAATTTTCACTCATGTGATATTTTTCTCTTGAAATACGTTAATTCATTGGAAATGAGATTTAGAAATTATATCAAATCTACATCTACAGCAGTCATATCAAAGATACGGCCCGCGGGCCGCTTCCGGCCTCTGTTCATGTTTTTTAGAACTTTTTGTTGAGAACGATAGAATCTTCCACGCGCTTCGCATCTAGACTAGAACCTTTCTTAACCATATAAAATGAGTGCGTCAGCGCAACCTGAGTCAGTTGAGTCGAGTAATCGAAGTGAAACGATTGGAGAAGGATTTTAATGTACTGCGAAGTAGTGATTGTTAAGGTATTGTGTGTTGTTTAATTTGAGACACTAGGATACGAATCAAAAGTCAAAATTCGTTTGTTATACTGGAGAATCGTCATTTTGTCATCTTTAAAATCTAAACTTCAAGGTCAACATTCGATGTTTACTAAAGCTAAACGAAGCTAAGCGAAGATACCCTGAAATCAAGTTTTTTTATCGCATTAGAAATCGCGAAAAAATCAAAACCATTCACTAATGGTGATTTTATTAAAGACTGTATGTTGAAAGTTGCCGATGTTTCATTTCCATCTCAAAAGTCAAAAATTTAAAATATTTCGCTCTCAAGCAAAACTGTTGTTTCAGGAATAAACGATTTATCTCACAATTTGCTTCTTCAACTGAAGGAGAAAATTAAGGAATTCACAAACTTTTCACTGGCTGTTGATGAGAGCACCGATACTGTTGATACAGCTCAACTTGCTGTTTTTATGCGAGGAATTAACAGTAAATTTGAAATAACTGAAGAATTATTAAAGTGCGTTCCATTGACAGGTACTATAACAGCAAATGATATTTATTCTGCAATTGAGCATTTGATAGCAGAATATGAACTCGACTGGAATATACACAACTACGGATCGCGCTCCTGTCATGGCTGGCAAACATTAGGGCGTTGTAGCTAAATTAAAACAGAAACCATCGGGGAATTTTGTGGGATTTTTCTGTATAATTCATCAGGAATCATTGGCATCCAAATATTTGAAAGTGGACCATGTCATGCAACCTATAATTAAAATTATAAATTTTATAAGGAGCAGAGGGCTGCTTCAAAATATGGATGAAAAGTTTTCTTATGTCCTTATTTCACCGAAGTTCGTTGGTTCAGTGGAGGAGTAGTTTTAGAAAGATTTTTTGCATTACGTGACTTTACTCAAGCTTTCATGTTAAAAAAAGGCAAACCAATTGATTATGGCAATAAGTGGTGGATTGATTGTGCCTTTTTGGCAGATTTGAATAAACACTTGACTGATCTTGAAATTATTTAGCGCAGTGAACCAAAAAAAAATTTGATAAATATTTTCAGCTTCTGCAAAATTTGATTTTGGAATTCAACAATCGTTTTGAAGACCACAAAATGAATGAAATGGAACTCCTAAATTTCAACAATCCATTTAATTTTGAAGCTTCATAGGCACCAGTTCATTTGCAAATGGAATTGATAGATCTTCAATTGGACAGTATGTTGGAAGAAAAATTTAATGAGATTAACGCTTCTACATTTTATACACAATATTTAAAGAGTTTGGATAATTATCCGGAATTAAAAAAGCATGCAGCACGCATTCTTTGCATGTTTGATAGCACCTATTTATGTTAGCAGATATTTTCCATCATGAAAATAAATAAGAACAAACAACTCACAAGACTTCGAATGAACATCTTCAATCAGTTCTTAAAATAACTACAACGAATATGATACCTGACATCAATGAACTTATCAAAAACAAGAGAAATCAGGGATCCTCGAACATAATTACCTACCATCTTTTATAACTTTGAGACGATTTTTAACAACCGTATATTATATACTAAAAATCAATTAGAAAGTTTGCTTGTAAAACTGTCAGAATAATGTGATGCGTGCAGCTCAGTTACTTCTCAAGTATATGGGTTTGAAGATGATATTCAACTGCTATCAGATACCGGCCTTAATTTAGTAGTGTACTGTATCAACTGCTTTTTTGTTTAAACTGACAGTCATAGTTTAGCTCTATGCTATATTCAAGAAAATATGACTTAAAATAAATTGGAATGATACAAAATGTAATATATTGTGGAGTAATTATTTTCAAACAAGACTTATATTCG